>NC_056731.1:730798820-731018820 GCF_019279795.1 Protopterus annectens | reverse complement strand
GCTTTAAGCTATGACAACGGTGGGTCCTCTGATGGAGACTGGTGGCAAATTTAACTATTTTATTGTAGCAGGAGACAAGTTTCTTTCTTTGAGTATTATTTAACTTATTTTTAGGATAGGAGCAGTGTATGAGAGCTGTGTAGAACCAAAACAAAACCAATCCGAAAGCCCAGTAGTAAAACACAAAAACAGTTTTAATATGAAGCGCTTATCGTCGCTGTTTGTACCGGATTCAGATCCTAAGGAATTAATTTTTTTAAAGGCCTTTCAGCTTCCTGTCCTACCACTATTCTGTGGAGGCTGTTCTCTTTTTGGCAGTGGTAAGTGTTTTATGTCTTTCAAAGCTGCAAAACAATCAGTGTTCTCACTTTCTTTCGCAGACTTTTGTTATACGTAGGAATAGGTTATACTCTATGAACTATAAATAATTATTATCAAGATTTCCAATGATAACCCATCTTGTTATGTTTTCTTGACATGTACATCAAGATTCACCTTGAGAGCTTGATTGGAGGCCATAATCATCTATGCTATGTAGTGTGCAAGGCTAGTAAAGATAAAATTAACTGGTAAAGGAGACAGCTCAGGAGTGCAGGCAAGTCCTTCACATGAAATTGTTTAAACCCATGCTCTCAGTGATGATGTCATGCCATTAAAATATATTTTGACCCATACTGGCCTCAGCCCTGAACTGGAGAACGTCAAGAGTAGGACAAAGAGCTGGTAAACCCCACCATGGACAGGAGCACTGGGATGGATGGAAAATATGAAACAAAAAAGGGGGACACAAATTAATAATCATATTGAGGAAATGGCCAGTGTGTGGAAGGAATTCTTTGCACAAACGATTTCATTTAAGTCATACAGAGGACATTATCAATCACTCCTGAAAAGTTACACAGGCCATATGGTTTAAAGTGTTTAGGGCATGAAAAGATGGGATTTATAAACAACTTTTTCAGCTTTTCCCAGTTAGGGGGTCGCCACAGTGGATTGCCAGTCCACTAATGATTGGCTGTGGAATTTTATGGTGTTGAGTTGCCAGCCCAGCACCCAACCCTCAAAGAAGGCACACCCACACATGCACGCACCTGCATGTCTTTAAAGTTCTCCCAACCATGGGGAGGACATGCAGACTCTGCACAGAAGGAGCTCCAGATGAGAATCGAACTGGAGAACCTTTTGCTGTGAGGTGACAACACTAAATGCTGCATCACTGCAGCTATGGGATTTATAAACAACTAATGGTTGTAAAACATGGTATAAACCTTTGGAAGCAATTATTTAAATCATAGAAGTAACCAGCCTAAGTTCATTAAGAAAAATCTTCCAGGGGACAATATATTAGGGCACGTAGAATAACTAGCAAGGATAATAAGTTGAGGGAAGAGATGTCCCTTATTACAATCTTATTTTTAGCTGGGGGATACAGGAAAGGATTATTGTTGAATATAGAGAGTTAAATTTTGTCTAAAAGGGACAGTTATTTTCCCCCAATATTAACAAAACCTTTTATTAGTAATAGAGAATTTAACCTGAATCAGAAAGGAGGGGACACAGAGAGAAGAATGGTGTGTAACATCGATATGATGGTGGATGGTCATAATATACGTTCTATTATATGTAATAGTTGGAAGATTTTAGAAGGGGAGTAAGGATTTGGTTAAAGTAGTGGGAAGTGTACCTAGTTTTGTATATACCAATAGGATTAATATGAAAACATTATTGTCCAAAGATAGTACCAAATTATACCTGTAACTACCCTAACTGACAAAACAACATGGATGTTTAAATGTGGAGAGTGTAACATCTATCATTACGTATTACAGGCAACTTTTATTTCTTTTGATAGTTTCTTTTGATAGTTTGTCTAATACTTTAAAAATACCTGGTAGGTTTAGTTGTAAAACAAAGGTGTGTGTTCTAGTTGTTATGCCTTTTATGTAGTTATGACAACTAAACCATTAAAAGAAGGAATAAGGGAGCATTTATATAGTGTGAGAAAGTTTTTATTCTGATGAAGTCTATATAAACAAAAGTGGAGATTAGAATATTAAGTAGGCTAATTCCAGTGTTATTGATGTTCTTACTTTTCTTTTGCTGTTGATCAAGGTGGTTTGCACCATATTTTGTGTCTTTTTAATCATTGTCGGACTGGTGATCATTTGTTTTTTTTTTAAATATACAGAATTGCTGAAAGTAAGAAGCTCAGTTTGTATATTAGACACTGGGTAATAATATTGATGTTTTGTAGTATAGTCCCTGTATATAACCTGCATACTACACAATGGTCATTTGCATGAGCTTTGTTAGAGCAGCAGTTTACTAAATATATGTTTCATTTTATTTTTCATTTATTGTTCAACACTTACTTAGTTTGGAAAGTCTGTCTGTTTTGAGTTATCTATAAAGCAGCCACAGTTCACAGATTAAGCCTTATTTTAATCAGAATATTCAGACAATCTCATAAGAATTGTGCCAGCCCCATGCTTTCACATGCTGTTTTGTAGTTATTATTCCTAGAAAAGACATTGTATTACATAATTCATCACCACTGGCCACATTTCAATTTTATTCTTGTGTATTGTAGAATGGCTAGTGTTCCTCATCTCCTAAGCAGTAAACCTTGCTTTTAAAACCAGACTTTGCATATTCATGATGCTTTTAAGGCTAACACTTATATCTATACTTGTCAGAGTGCAAGAAACTGAAAAATACTCCCTTATAGCCTGAATATGTTTTAAGCAGTATGTTGTTTAATGAACAGATAAAGCTATTTCTGTAACAAATGTTGTAATACAAAGAAAAAGACATCAAAAGACATGAGTGCCAGATTTAATCTACATAAAGCCCACTCAAAAATGTCTGCCATACTGGCAAAGCTCATTGAAAGAATCTTCATCAATTATATTTGCCATACTGACAAGCAGCAGAAATATCTTAGATGTATCAGTTTGTAGGCTTTAGAACACCTTACATCCCTACTACATGTGTTAATAAATTGAATAAGCTATAATTCAAATGGTTAGTTCTCAGAAGTCACCATGAACGAGGTGGTGGTGCTGCGGTAGCATTGTCGCCTCACAGTAAGACGCTGTCCGGTTCAATTTGCAACTAGACCGTCTTCTGCGTGGAGACATGCGTGAATGGGCATACCTTCATTGAAGGTAGTGAATTAGGGCTGGCAACTTGGCACGTAAAAATCTATTGCCAATCATTAGCGGACCGGAATTCTGCTGTGGCGACCCCTAACCGGGAAAAGCCGAAAGACACAACAACACAACAAGTTCTCAGAAGTCACCATAAAGTGGATTTCCCCCATGTAGGCAAATTACCAAGAAGTAGATGAATAAAGCCAAAATTTCTTACTGGCTATTTCTGATGGTGTTATCTGCAGCTAACCTCCTAGTAGGGGACCCGTTAAGAAATAATTGAAGTTGCAGTCATTAGTGACTTTAGCAGAATTTTGTTATTTATTAAGATCAACACCAGCTCCAAGGACATTTCACCAATATAGGAAAAAAGATGAAGCCAGAGCCCAGGAGTAAAGAGAATGGAATGCACAGTCATCTGTGTATATCAAGTAGGAGTCTGCAAGGCTACTGTTACACTTCATCTCTCTAAGGATTTTGTGGGGGTACAAAGGAATGGGCTTGCCACTGGACTGTACAGCTTTAACATCAATGCAGTGATTTTCATGTATTATCTCGGTGTTCAACTTAGCCTGTAGAAATCAACACATATCTATGTAGCTAAATGCACATCTCTTTAGTGCTTTCATTCTATGAACAAAGCATTTTTCTTTTATTGTTTTTTGTAGTAAAGGAGACAGTCCTAGTCTGAGTTTGTTCACTTCTATGTAGACATGCTATATAACTACAAATCCTAAGATAATAAATAATATCTGATGTAACGGTATTGGGGGATAATAGTTTAAATGCACATTAGTGACTTTTTTGAAAGTGTACTCAGGTGCTTGTTGGCTTGGAGGTTTTCACTGAAAGAGTACAATTATTAAACAGCATATCAGCTAGTTATACCCTTTTACTTATCAGATAGTCACATTTTAAATAGTTTAACAGAGAAAACTGGAAGGTCAAATGTTGCCACTTGGTTACAGTGATAAAGAATTTATATGCCTGCACTGTGGATGCTACAAGCCATGAATTCAGCCCAAGCAGCCCACGTGGTGCCTCATGTGGGTAGGCAGTGCAATGCATATGACTTTAGTCCAGTCCCCTGCAGAACTGAGAGGAGGTTTAGTGCTGATGCCCACTGATACCCTATACATGGGCTATTGCTGTACAGGAGCATAGTTTAGGGCATAAAAAGAATCCCGGATGGGTGCTTGTATAATAGTCTGTCCTAACTGAACTTTGCCCGGAGTTGTTGTGAAGTGAAAGTCTGATTGCTTAGGAGGGTGCTGATCATTAGTAAGCAGTGAGGGTAAAATGGAACAAAAATATAAATAATTTATGAGATGTATGAGAGACCAGATCTTGAATATATATTCCTGGTAACAGTATAAATCAATTAATGATTTTGGTAAAGCTGCAATATTACAGACTAAGTTACCTCATTCTGGTTATAGGAAATATTTGCTGAACTAATCATAATGGGGAAGTGAGTAACAAATTAATAAATTTAAAAATTTCATCTGGTCTTAAAGTTTGTTTCTACAAAAATAATGTTTTTAATCAGGTTCTTCTGACTCAGTAAAGCATAATAAAATCACAATTATTTTTCAGGACCTGATAGCACTTCATCAGGCTCTAAAAGCTTTATTATTAATAACTGCAATTATTCAGCATATGGATGTTTAACTAAAAATGAAACTTATAAGAAAAGAAATGTGGAAAATAATTTATTAAACAAGAAAAAGAAACTACAGTAAGTACTTCTGTCCATTTAACTTTGGAACATAAACTGATAACAGTTGAAATACTCAGATAAACAGGTAACCAACCACATGAGTCACATGAAACTAAAATGACCACTAAGAGTAAAACCTTCATAAATCACTAAAAATCAAGACAGAAAAATATATAAAATATGTATGAAAAAAACTTTTAGTAAATCTAAAATCAAAATGCAAGAAAATGAATAATGAGCAGTGTATGTTTTTTTTTAATGTTTTAAAATTTAGTTTTTAATGTACACTTAACATTCAATACATCACTGAGTGCATTTTCTGTTTAATTTGCCTTATGGAGTGTCTGCTAATAATTCTCAAAACAATTAAAAATAGTCTCAACATCACTCATGTCTTTGGCCTAGTACCACTTTTCTCAAAATGTAATACACATTTTCTTTTTTGATTTGAACCCTGTAACACGTTTTGCTAAAGAAGTACCGAAATTATAATTTTAACAAGATGCCTATGCCCTTGATCTCAACTGTCATGCTGTGTGTCCTAAACAACTTGTACATTTGACTAAATAAACCAGCTGTCTGGTGTTAGAATTATAGTGTCCATCTGGGTTATATGCTCTAATGGGTATGGCCAAAATAGCAAAGAACATTCAATGTGAAAAGACATTGGAAGCATAGTGCCATGATTTTTATCTGACTCAATATTTGTTGGTATGCTGAATTTGGGTACTGCATTCACAAGACTGGCCAGATTAACATTTTTTCTTATTTTATAAGCAGTGGAATCTATTCAACTAATTCCACTACCTCTTACAGAGCAGTTTTTACAAAAAAGTACTTTTATATGCCCACTGATTCCACACTAAAAGCTAAGACTATGGCCATTTATCTATACAATGATCACTATAACATACATCTGTTTCACTACATTCTTGCATGTTGAAAGAAAGATTTTAGTACTTTAACCATTTATGGTCTCTGCTAGTTTTAGCAACCTGACCGTCAGACTGACTTGTATTTGATTTATTCAAACAGCTATTTCATTTCTTTATTAAACCGCTTATAATTCATTGTTGGTCCTTAATCTTGAAGAATGTGCAACTTGACTTTTCACAGATACAGCTTGACTTTTCACAGGATGCATACTTTTAAAATGTTGAAAAAATACTAGCTGTAACTTTTCTATGCATGCCAGTTTCAATGCATTTTATCAGGTTGTTTAAATAACTACAAAAAAGAAACTCATTGGAGTACGGCAAACATTAGGGGCGAAATGAAGAAGACTCGTCCATGTATTCAAATAATCAATGAACATGCCCAGTTCAACTTCCCTTCTACACCTTATGCATAAAACATTCTACAGAGAACAATAATAACAGACCAAATTTTTACCATACAGGTTGTTAGACATCTCATGTTGTTCCCAGTTGGCTACAAATGTATCTACAAATTGGGGGGCATAATAGGTCCCTAGTGTAACTACAAACGGGGGGGGGGGGGCATCTCTTTCTTTTTGTAAATTTTATCTTGCAGTATCTTAAAAATGTTCTTAAGCATCAAATGTAAACATTCACAAGTAAGATGTACTTCACAATTATTATACATTGTACTGTTTGATAATACACTTCTGTATCATTCATTCCACACATCCAGTGGAATTAATCTGTAACTTACTTAATGCCCAAAGTAACAAGAAAGAAAAGCAATGTTATTTTCTTCTCACTTATCAAACTGAATAATGATGACAGTGACAGTCTAACACAATATTTTAATTTATATGCCATATGTTCCATCTTTGATCCAATCACAGCTAATACTGGAAATAATAATGGCTTTGTGATGTCTTTGTGTATCTTCAAATTTTCATATATATATATAACCAAGGATGGGTAACAGAAAAATAATCACCTGTCTAAAGCTATCTGCCACAGAATGTGTGTCAGCCAACAACATTAGTTCTTCAATAAGTGGGATATACCTCTTGTCTTATAGTAATACAATAAAACCTTACATTGGTTAAAGCTTTCTGACACAGAATGTGTGTCAGGCAACAACATCAGTTCTTCTACATATGGGGTGTACCTCTTGTCTTGTAGTAATACAATAAAACATTTTATTGGTTAAAGCTTTCTGCCACAGAATGTGTGTCAGGCAACAACATCAGTTCTTTTATAAGTGGGATGTACCTCTTCTCTTGTAATAATACAATAAAACCTTTCATTGATTAAAGCTTTCTGCCACAGAATGTGTGTCAGGCAGCAGCAACAGTTCTTCTATAAGTGGGATGTACCTCTTGTCTTGTAGTAATACAATAAAATCTTTCAATGGTTAAAGCTTTCTGCCACAGAATCTGCATCAGCCAGCCTCAGTTCTTCTATAAGTGGGATGTACCTCTTTTCTTGCAGTAATAAAATAAAACCTTTCATTGGTTAACGATTTCTGCCACAGAATGTGTGTCAGCCAACAACATCAGTTCTTCTATAAGTAGGATGTACCTCTTGTCTTGTAGTAATACAATAAAACCTTTCATTGGTTAAAGCTTTCTGCCACAGAATGTGCGTCAGGAAACGACATCAGTTTATCAGGTTGTTTAAATAACTACAAAAAAGAAACTCATTGGAGTACGGCAAACATTAGGGGCGAAATGAAGAAGACTCGTCCATGTATTCAAATAATCGATGAACATGCCCAGTTCAACTTCCCTTCTACACCTTATGCATAAAACATTCTACAGAGAACAATAATAACAGACCAAATTTTTACCATACAGGTTGTTAGACATCTCATGTTGTTCCCAGTTGGCTACAAATGTATCTACAAATTGGGGGGCATAATAGGTCCCTAGTGTAACTAAAAACGGGGGGGGGGGGGTCATCTCTTTCTTTTTGTAAATTTTATCTTGCAGTATCTTAAAAATGTTCTTAAGCATCAAATGTAAACATTCACAAGTAAGATGTACTTCACAATTATTATACATTGTACTGTTTGATAATACACTTCTGTATCATTCATTCCACACATCCAGTGGAATTAATCTGTAACTTACTTAATGCCCAAAGTAACAAAAAAGAAAAACAATGTTATTTTCTTCTCACTTATCAAACTGAATAATGATGACAGTGACAGTCTAACAAAATATTTAAATTTATATGCCATATGTTCCATCTTTGATCCAATCACAGCTAATACTGGAAATAATAATGGCTTTGTGATGTCTTTGTGTATCTTCGAATTTTCATATATATATAACCAAGGATGGGTAACAGAAAAATAATCACCTGTCTAAAGCTATCTGCCACAGAATGTGTGTCAGCCAACAACATTAGTTCTTCAATAAGTGGGATATACCTCTTGTCTTATAGTAATACAATAAAACCTTACATTGGTTAAAGCTTTCTGACACAGAAAGTGTGCCAGCCAACAACATCAGTTCTTCTACATATGGGGTGTACCTCTTGTCTTGTAGTAATACAATAAAACATTTTATTGGTTAAAGCTTTCTGCCACAGAATGTGTGTCAGGCAACAACATCAGTTCTTTTATAAGTGGGATGTACCTCTTCTCTTGTAATAATACAATAAAACATTTCATTGATTAAAGCTTTCTGCCACAGAATGTGTGTCAGGCAGCAGCAACAGTTCTTATATAAGTGGGATGTACCTCTTGTTTTGTAGTAATACAATAAAACCTTTCAATGGTTAAAGCTTTCTGCCACAGAATCTGCATCAGCCAGCCTCAGTTCTTCTATAAGTGGGATGTACCTCTTTTCTTGCAGTAATAAAATAAAACCTTTCATTGGTTAAAGATTTCTGCCACAGAATGTGTGTCAGCCAACAACATCAGTTCTTCTATAAGTGGGATGTACCTCTTGTCTTGTAGTAATACAAAAAGACCTTTCATTGGTTAAAGCTTTCTGCCACAGAATGTGCGTCAGGAAACGACATCAGTTCTTCTATCAGTGGGATGTACCTCTTTTCTTGTAATACAATAAAACCTTTCATTGGTTAAAGCTTTCTGCCACAGAATGTGTGTCAGCCAACAACATCAGTTCTTCTATAAGAGGGATGTACCCCTTGTTTTGTAGTAATACAATAACTCCTTTCATTGGTTAAAGCTTTCTGCCACAGAATGTATGTCAGCCAACAATATCAGCGCTTCTATAAGTGGGATTTACCTCTTGTCTTGTAGTAATACAATAAAACCTTTCATTTGTTAAAGCTTTCTGCCACAGAATTTGTGTCAGGCAACAGCATCAGTTCATATATCAGTTGGATGTACCTCTTGTCTTGTAGTAATGCAATAAAACATTTCATTGGTTAAAGCTTTCTGCCACAGAATGTGTGTCAGGTAACAACATCAGCTCTTCTATAAGTGGGATGTACCTCTTCTCTTGTAGTAATACAATAAAACCTTTCATTGGTTAAAGCTTTCTGCCACAGAATGTGCATCAGGCAACAACATCAGTTCTTCTACAAGTGGGAAGTAACTCTTGTCTTGTAGTAATACAATAAAACCTTTTATTGGTTAAAACTTTCTGCACAGAATGTGTCAGCCAACAACATCAGTTCTTCTACAAGTGGGATGTACCTTTTGTCTTGTAGTAAGACAATAAAACCTTTCATTGGTTAAAGCTTTCTGCCACAGAATGTGTGTCAGCCAGCAACATCGGTTCTTCTATAAGTGGGATGTACCTCTTGTCTTGTAGTAATACAATAAAACCTTTCATTGGTTAAAGCTTTCTACCACAGAATGTGCATCAGGCCAAAACATCAGTTTTTCTATAAGTGGGATGTACCTCTTGTCTTGTAGTAATACAATAAAACCTTTCATTGGTTAAAGCTTTCTGCCACAGAATGTGTGTCAGCCAACAACATCAGTTCTTCTATAAGTGGCATGTACCTCTTGTCTTGTAGTAATACAATATAACCTTTTATTGGTTAAAGCTTTCTGCCATAGAATGTGTGTCAGGGAACAACATCAGTTCTTATTTAAGTGGGATGTACCTCTTGTCTTGTAGTAAAACAATATAACCTTTCATTGGTTAAAGCTTTTTGCCACATAATGTGTGTCAGGCAACAACATCAGTTCTTCTATAAGTGGGATGCAACTCTTGTCTTCTAGTAATACAATATAACCTTTCATTGGTTAAAGCTTTCTGTCACAGAATGTGTGCCAGCCAACAACATCAGTTCTTCTATAAGTGGGATGTACCTCTTGTCTTGTAGTAATACACAAAAACCTTTCATTGGTTAAAGCTTTCTGCCAGAGAATGTGTGTCAGCCAACAACATCAGTTCTCCTATAAATGGGATGCACCTCTTGTCTTTTAGTAATACAATAAAATCTTTCATTGGCTAAAACTTTTTGCCACATAATGTACATCAGGCAACAACATCAGTTCTTATATAAGTGGGAGGTACCTCTTGTCTTGTAGTCATACAATAAAACCTTTCATTGGTTAAAGCTTTCTGCCAGAGAATGTGTGTCAGCCAACAACATCAGTTCTTCTATAAGTGGGATGTACTTCTTGTCTTGTAGTAATACACGAAAACCTTTCATTGGTTAAAGCTTTCTGCCAGAGAATGTGTGTCAGCCAACAACATCAGTTCTTCTATAAGTGGGATGTACCCCTTGTTTTGTAGTAATACAATAAAACCTTTCATTGGTTAAAGCTTTCTGCCACAGAATGTGTGTCAGGCAGCAGCAACAGTTCTTCTATAAGTGGGATGTACCTCTTGTCTTATAGTAATACAATAAAACCTTTCAATGGTTAAAACTTTCTGCCACAGAATGTGCATCAGGCAACAACATCAGTTATTCTATAAGTGGTATGTACCTCTTGTCTTGTAGTAATACAATAAAACCTTTCATTGGTTAAAGCTTTCTGCCACAGAATGTGCATCAGGCAACAACATCAGTTCTTCTACAAGTGGGATGTACTTCTTGTCTTGTAGTAATACAATAAAATAAACCTTTCATTGGTTAACATGCTACACATGCTTTGAGCACAATCTGCAGTGTTCATAATCACCAGTTAACCTTTTATCATTTTCACACTTATCATGATACTATATATGACCCTACGGACTTACAGTGCATTTGGTGCATTGCTTGATTCCCTTATCTAAAAACTCTGTATCGCTTGTAAGTTGTACTAAGGAGCTGTACCATTACTCATAATGGTGTGTACATGCTAAAAATCATAGTGGGTTTAATCAACTCCCCCCCCTCAATATAGTAAAAAATAAAATCCCACCCCCACCAGTATCCGAACCTGGTATAGCTACACCAATTTCTAATGACTTCAACATTAATATACCTTCCACAATACTACATTTAAGTTTTTCTGTAGTTAATATAGTCATTGTCCAAAGTTTATGTAACATTTTCCCACTGCAGTCAAAACATGAGTTTTGTTTTGGATGCATACAGCTTGGGTCACATTAAAAAATAAATAAAATAAAAGATTTATTTTATTTAGGATTTGCATGTCATTTAAGTTCTAAGTGGAGTGGCGGTTGGGGGGGGGGTTTATGATATTTAATCTTAATTGCCATAACTGCTCTTTATTCTCCAGTCTTGTTTCCCATTTATCCCCTCTCCAATGTTATAAAATTTGTTCAATAATAGCAAACTCAAAACTTGATAAAATTAATATCTTTAATGGAATGTTTAATTAGATCTTTGTTTTGTTTCTTCTAGATATGTCATAATTATGCTCATAGACTGTAACTTTTAACACTCTCTTTGTCTTCCCTATATAAAGACAAGAACAAGTGACACATTTCACTATATCTATATATTTATACACATACCACTCTTAATTGCTACATTTTCAATTTTGAAGTGAAATAGTGGAGTTAAAAAGATTTTCTAAAGTTATTGTTGCACTTAGTAGTTTATAGGGATATTGTCTACAATTTCTAAATGTTCTAGTTGCCTTACTCATTTTTCTGTTATTACAAAGGGGCTGACCATAATTAATTTTGACAGGATTTTCATATTCTTGTTAATATGAATATGATCTGGTTGGCATCTAGTCCTCATACCATTTCTATCCATGATCTGTTTTGAATACAAACTGTGGAGTTTCACCTACTATTTTTGTAATATTGCCACTATTCTTTAAAATGTTCCAATTTTGCCTTACAGTATTAATAACTCATTTAATCACAATGCAAATTGAAAATCTAAAGCTCTTTCATAATATTTTTCACATTCATAACAGGGCATCCTTTATTTAATTGTGTACCTCAGAATTATTTAAACTTAGAATCTATCTTGTCACCTCTGTGCTGATGTCCATGATTAGCTGTTCTGAATCTATTCCCAGTGACAGACATTTTTTACATTTTCTCTAACCTGATTTTTCACTTTCATTATATTTAATTCTTTTGTTAAAAATGCTACCCATAAATTATATATTACATCAATATATAAAATGTGAAAGAAGTTAATTCTTGCAAGTGTAGTTGTTGAAAGGCAGTGAACAGTTCTGCTAACTGAAAACAGGGAATAATCTGTAATGCTATTAATTCAAACTTGTAAGCACAATGTCTCAGCAATTTAAAACTGGGAAACAATTACATGAGATTATTAAAAAAACAAAATCTTGAACATTATCTTTTAGCAGAGTTAAAAAAATTGCCATTAGTAAGAATGGTGATCCTACCTTGAAAGAAGCTTTTCACTCTCAGATAACTGACACTAAGGCGAAGAACAGAAAGTTTGTCCAATTTGGAAATTATTTCAGGTGAGAAAGGTAACAGACTGGCTAGGTGGTCCAACTCAGCATTTAGTCGATCCCTGTGCCTTTTTGATGGGTTTGACTTTTCATTCACAGTTACTGACTTTCTGCTGGAGAGAAAAATAAAACAGACATGAATACTTGTCATTTTTTTATTTTGATTTATTGATTTATTTTTTAACTTTGTTGATCTGGTTGGCATCTGGTCCTCAGACGATTTTCAACCATGACCTGGGCAAGAACTATCTACACAACTTGTTCTGCAGAATCCATCCATCCATCCATCCATCCACAACCGTTTTCCCATTTTTTTTGCACATGTGATTGGGGTGTCACTCCAACAGTGACAATCATCTAGATCTAACATTCACACTGCCGGATGGCCAGTCCTGCCGCAGATGTTCTGTAGAATAAACATCTAAAATATTTGGCTTACATTGAATCAAATGTAAAACATGATAAATAGTATGATTAATTAACAGATTCTTTTCAAACTTGTGCAAACTGAACTTGAAAGCTTTAAGTTTAAATATGATTAAAACTTAAGCTTATATGTTGCAATTTTTATCACTTTTCTCTAAGTTTACATTCTCCAGAAAAGGCTAAATAAAGAAAGTTGTAATTTTGATTCTCTGCAATTCCATATCAGCCTCTGATTTTGAAAGTGATGTCACATTTTACACTAGATGCTACAAACCTGGATGCATTGAAATAAACTTATGTTAATTGCCGTTGTAGTATCCAAAACTATCTGTCTCCCTTCCTTTTGGTATCAGACTAGCTACCAAAATGAAATATTTTCTAGATTTAAACTCTGTTCTCAAGAACAACTCTGCATCTAAGAGAATAAAATCACTTACTTCAGTCTTATCCCTTTTATTGCACTTGGTCTCTAGCGTAATTAGTTTCAGGCAATAGTGCCACACATTATAAACATTATTCGCATGTTACAAGCTCTCTAATGTAAAGTAAAGAATCAAAATATAAGTATAATGGATGGCATACTTAGTAATATGTTAAGTATCCATGAAAAGGTTATATTCAACCAACTGGAGCAATCCATTAAAATAAAGTCCATGGCAATAATTGTTGAACAGTGTACTCTAATATATCACAGATATTTCTACAGTGTACTTGAAATAATCAGAAAACAGAAAATTCAAAAATGGCTTTTCTATTGTATTGCTGATGTGAGGGACATGGGAGATGCCCTCCAGGGGTGCACAACTTCAGATAAAGGCTAACTTGCATCAGGATGCGATGTTCCAGTATGCTATTCATCGAATTGTGTGCCTGAGATTTATTGGGAGTACATTCAGTATGACAACAGAACTATACTGAACAGTAAATATTATTATACAATTATTCAGTCCAAGGCAGTGATGGAAAATTCTGAGGAAGTTTTCATTAGTCTAATTTGTTTATTTATTTATTTATTTATTGTTGACCGGGTTGGTCTGGTTGGGCATGTGCCCATTTTTAGTAGACACCCGATGAGAAAAGCTCCAAAAAGTAGATAGCATAGGTAAAACATAAAAATAAATCACAATACTGTTAATGTCATACAGTTACAATACATACATAAATTGTAATAATAAGCACATACAGATTGCATCCTATACAAAGTTCTGTTATATTTTCTTATTGGGGTAAGGCACCAGCATTGAGATGTAAGGTATCCTCTTATGCTTGCTCCCAGTAAACAGAGATAAGATACAGTGTTAGTATAAGCTAAGGAGGTTTTGGGCTAAACATAGTCACAGTGCAGTTGCTTACAGATGGTTCATGAAAATTTTGTACTCTTGCTGATAAAATGAATGTTTGCAACTGACCGCACTATATGCATGCTGACTGTGTGTATGCCCAGACCTACTCCTTTTCAGAAAAGCAGAGTTAGGCATCAGCTACCTGTCTGTGCCACAGCTTATCTATAGTCTTCGGCATAACTGCTAACAAATCTGAAAAAAAAGAAGGGCAAAGGGTAGACCTTATGCGTCTATATTCAGCCATCGAATGGCATGATTATCAAACAGCGATTTGCTGAACACAAACCCTCGAATGTGCCTTTCCTTGAGGAGGCACATCATCATAAAAAAAACACTGAATGGCCATAGTTGGCCAACAGAAAGTAAACAGCATGCATGTACTTGTAGGTAAAGTAGTGATAAGAAAACTTTCCCTTTCCCCACTGCAGTGCGATCTCAGAGTTGCTCTATATAATTAGGGGGTGTGAGGGGGTGCAGGCCCCCACATTAGGAGGATTCAAATCCTCCAGCCACCCACAACCCCCAATGTGGGAGGCTCTGCCCCCCCAATACATATACTAACTTCGAGCCAACTGTGTGTCTTTTTTTACGATGATGTGTGGTTTCACTGAAAGGGACTTTTGATGGCTTATGTTCGGCAAATGGGCATTCGATGAAAGTGCCATTCAACGGCTGAACACAGACGCAGATCTTATATAACAAGAAAACTTCTTCATCTGCAGCTGATCTTTCTATTCACAGGAACTTGTAAAGACAAATTGTTAAGGTCCAAATAATCTGTGTCAAGAAGCAAAACATATTCCAAAAGAAAAAATACAGCAAGGGTTATATAATATCAGGTTGTAGTTGAACTGCACAAAGTATCTCAGAGTTATAGTAGTAATTATTTATATAGCCTCAGTCGCTATACATACATAGCTGCCAGCCCAACAGTTCCATCAGTGCTGATTTATTTTTTTGTATAACAATTACACCTTCAAGTTATCTGTCACATGTTTCTTTTCTCTCTCTGTGATTACAGTTTCATTAGACAAGACTTAATGAACACATTATGAGGAAGATGGGGTGAAGGCTTTAATAGACAGAGACAAATAGAAAAGTCTAGATTTCTAATTGACAGAAAAATGTAGTTTGTCTTTTAAGAATGGAGAATTACATTAAGAAATCACAGGACTTAGGCAAGGCAAGTTTTGTGAAAGAGAATCTAATACAGAACTAGATGTTGAAATAGTAGAGCATACAAAGGCCAGAAGACAATTGCTGCAAAGGGCACCTACTATACACAGTACGCAAAACACATGCAAACATTTTCTAGGTTTTATTTTCTGAAAATTAAGGAAATTCTGGGAAGTAACCATTTAGCTAACACTTGCAAAATTTCTGACTACACTTCTGGGCATTAAATGTTCTTGATTTAATAGAGTGTTTGAAACACATCTGCAGTAAGACTTAAATGATATAAAATATGACTAGAAGAAAGAAATATTCTCTGCTTTGACCAAATCAGCAAAAACAGTCATTAATAAAATCTGAACTCTCTCCACCCAGAGAAAACTTTTACGGGATAAGCAGCCATTACTTATTGGAAAAATAAACAAACACCCATTGTGAGAGTACATATTTATGTGTCAGTGATAAAAATGAGCTACTAAGCAACACCCGCATATAATTTATTTTGTTCCTTATAAATAACTTATGCCAAAATCAGTGTGTTCCCTGTAAGGATTCTTATTAGTTTTAGTTTGTTCTGTGGTGCATAATATTTTCTGTCTCTTTAGCAGATTCACTGGGCTGTCTTGATTTATTTTCTGAAGTTAAGGATCATTTCAGAACACTGTGATGTAAGATAATCTGATCATAACTCATACATCTTTGTCTGAAAATGGCAGATAAGTAATTTTGTGCAAATGGAAGAAAACTCTTCATGGCATTTATCCTCCTAGAGAAATGAAAAAATGCCAACAACCAAGTGTTGTTTTGAAGTCTATAAAGAAATTACTATGTACACCCAGACTGCTGCATTACTCATTTAAAATAACTTACTAGTCTGAAACAGATTGTTAAGAATCATTCTTCTCTTAAAAAGATATGGATTGAGCTACTTTCAAATAGAAGCTAACTTTTTAGTAATCAGGAAATTTGCTTAGTATTTGAAGCACTAACAAGAACTTAGGGGCATCATCATGGCTGACATATTTAAGCATTCTTCTGTTATCACATGTCATTTTCCAATGCTGGCTGGTTGTTAGCTTCTGTGCACATGAATCTGGTTGCACTATGCCCACTACATTTTGCATCCCACTAGTAATATCAATCCTCATATAGTGTTTGGTAACTGATAGTCCTAGTCAAACAGTCTTAATATAAACATATAGAACGGGAAGTGAAACCAGGATAACCTACATCCCTAAATGTGAAAAAGTACCTTTCCATTCCTTATATCTTCTTACTCTCCCTTCTTCACTTACTTCCTTACTGCTATCTAATTTTATTCCCTGACTTTCTCTATAAATAAACCATAAGCCTGTTTCTCTCTTACATCATATTGCAGTTGCTATTTGTATTAGACTAACTTACCTTTAATTTCTGTACATACTGTCTACATTTCTCTAAATACTGAATGATTGTCATATATCTTCCATTGATTTTTAACCAATGTTTTTATATTATATCTAATTTGTTATAATTATTGAAACTGCATAGGCTCATAGGTAGGCTATCTGCCTGAAGGCATTTATAAGCCTAGCCAGAATGTGTTGGCTTTCTTCGCCCCCTTAGATTAGTTTCCTGTGCTTCTGTCCTGCAGAGCCACTGAAGTGATCCCGGGGTAAACTTTCTGTTTCCCATCCACTCATCAAAGTTTCTTTTGAAGAGTGCTAGTGAGGAGCTCTGCCTAACATAGATTGGAATCTTATTCCAAAGCATGGGAAGTCTCTGGGACAGGAATCTATCCCTCCAGCACGTCCTATTTATTGTTGTGGTGAGGTTTAGATCCCTAGAGAGTGTGGCTTGAGGGGATAAGGTTTTCTTTAGGTGGAGCATGTCCATCAATTCTGGGTTGGACATGGCCTTCTATGTCAGGCAGAGATCACCTCTGAGTAGACGGTATGCAACCGAGTACAGCTGGAGTTTCTTCAGTCATGCTGCATAGGGCATCTGTTTGAAGGCAGTGATCCTCTTGGTGAGGTACTTCTGTGGTCTTTCCAGCTGTTGCAGGTGTCTTGTAAGGTACATCCCAAATGGGGCATTGTACTCTATGATGGGTCTGATGAGGGATGAGTAGAGGGGCACAATGACCTCTTTTGATCTGGATACAAACCCTTTTGTGATTAGGTGGGCCACATAGAAGGATTTTCTAACCACTTTGGCAATGTGATTATCAAAGTTGAGATTACTATCTACTTGGGTCTCCAGATCCCTTATTACATCTTTTGTATTTAGGGGACTACAACCTATGTGGTAGTTTGTGAGTGCTTTGTTTTTTCCAAAGGGGATGACTATGCACTTTTTGGCATTTAGATTGAGACCATGCTTTTGACACCAGGTATCTGTCTCAGTGAGACCCTTTTGGAGGATGTCTGTGTCAGCTGGAGAGTCAATTATAGCCCCTAGTTTGCAGTCATCTGCGAACTTGGTCAGCCATAGTCCTCCTGTCCTTATCTGTACCTCTGAGAAGTATATGCTGATCAGAAGGGGTCCTAGGACTGAGCCCTGAGGAATGCCACTTGTAACCAATTTAGAGTCGGACCTAGCTCCCCTCAACTCTCACCATGTGGGTTCTGTCCGTGAGCCAGTTGGCAACCCATCTTGTGATGTAGGGGTTTATGTTCAGGCTGGTGAGCTTGTCTATAATACCAGAATGGGGAATGGTGTCAAAGGCCTTAGCGAGATCTAGGTAGGCTGTGTGTACCACCTTTCCCTCATCTATAGCCTTGCTAACTGTCTCAAAGAAGTCTGCCAGGTTTAGGAGGCATGATCTGCCCTTAACAAAGCCGAACTGGGTAGGGTCCAGTCTTTGGAGGTTCCCAATGTCTCTGTTAATGAGTTCCATGATGATGCGCTCCATAGCCTTGCAGACTAAGCTAGCCAGGCTTATAGGACGATAGTTCCTGGGGTCTGTTGTGGCTCCACTTTTGTGGAATGGAATAACTGTTGCTGTGTGCCACTCTATGGGTACGTAGCCTGTGGAGAGGCTGAGTTTGAACAGTGTGTTTAGGTGAGGGGTTAATTCATCTTTGAGGTCGTGTAGGACGCAGCCTGGGACACCATCCGGTCCCATTAATGCTGTGTTTTTGGCTTTGGAGAGGGCTGTTTTAACCTGAGTGTCTGTGATTTCAGGGACTCTACATTCTTCTGGTATGGTTATGGGCCCTTTTGGGGGTGAGAGGGGGGGTGAAGTTTGCGCTGAACCTGTCTGCCAGGATGTTGGCGATATTGGTCGGTTCAGTGTATTTTGTGCCATTCTGCACTAACTCCGAGCAGATCTGAGCATTACCACTTAGATTCTTGACATAGCTAAAAAATGCCTTGTGGTTATCTTTAGAGTCCTTGGCAATTTTTCTTTCAAAGCTTGCCTTGGATGATTTTATGAGGGATCGTAGTTTCTTGCTGATACTGATCAGGGATGTCTTCCCTTCTTGGGATTTTACTCTTTGCTGTACTAGTTTCCTCCTTCTATTGTATAGCTTGTTTAAGGCAGGAGTCCACCAGACTGATATCCTGATGTTTTTGTTTTATTTTTAAAGATTGTAAAAGTATTGTTCTTAAATGTCTTGTAATAATTTGAAGCTTTTTTCCCCTGGCCTCCGCTGAAAATAGGCTTCTACCCAGTCAGACTTTGTAATCAAATCTCAATAAATAAACAATTAATAAATAAATGGTATAACCATTTGCATCCGACAGCTGCAGATATGATATTATAACACTAAGGATAATACTGGCCTGAAAGATATTCATCTGACAAACTTGACTATAAAATTATTCTCTATCACAATGTTCAGTATCATTGTAGAAACATATGACCCCCTCTATACAATATCCATGTACTGTCATTCCTGTCTTACCATGTATTTCATAACGACTATTACGCCTCACCACCATAACTGAAGTGATTAGGTACATGCCCTTCATAGCAATTGCTTTATGGTCTTAATATGGTGTGGAATTTCATTAACATCCCTTCTTACACCATTCTTTCTTTATATTACCTGTCTACACAACCTATATGGGAATCTAGCTTGAAGTGCTTACTGCAAGGAGAATCTTGGGTTGTTTAATGTCCTTGCATGCATTAAAGCCTCCCCAGCAGCTGCAGAGGAACTACTTACTTTGTAGCTTTACTACAACATCTTCTTCACCATAACGTGTTAGTTTTCATTGTGAAGTGTTCCAAGAACTATTGACAACTTGTCTTTTTCTAGGAAGCAAGACACTACATCTGCTGCATTTCATGTGAAAATATGGTAGTCTGTGCATTATTTTAGATAGTGAGGCATTGTGACAATATGGTAGTCTGTGCATTATTTTAGATAGTGAGGCATTGTGACAATATGGTAGTCTGTGAATTATTTTAGATAGTGAGGCATTGTGACAATATGGTAGTCTGTGAATTATTTTAGATAGTGAGGCATTGTGAAAATATGGTAGATGGCACATTATTTTAGATAGTGAGGCATTGTGAAAATATGGTAGTCTGTGAATTATTTTAGATAGTGAGGCACTGTGAAAATATGGTAGTATGTGCATTATTTTAGATAGTGAGGCATTGTAACAATATGGTAGTCTGTGAATTATTTTAGATAGTGAGGTATTGTGACAATATGGTAGTCTGAATTATTTTAGATAGTGTGGCATTGCGAAAATATGGTAGTTGCATTATTTTAGATAGTGAGGCATTGTGAAAATATGGTAGTCTATGAATTATTTTAGATAGTGAGGCATTGTGAAAATATGGTAGTCTGTGAATTATTTTAGATAGTGAGGCATTGTGAAAATATGGTAGTCTGTGATGAATTATTTTAGATAGTGAGGCATTGTGGATTCAGTCTTTCATGATGTAAAGCAGGGATTTTCAGCTCTGTGAAAAATATTCAGGGGGCTATCCTTACCAACAAAATTAAAATAAAACACACTTTTTGTTTGAAAAAATGTATACTTTTGTATTGCATATACTAAAGGGATTACATCTATCTCCAAAAGTTTTTTACTTACGTTTACTTAAATTTGCTTCAGAATATAGCCAATACACTTTAAATGCATAATACAGCTTAGACTGTTTTTCTTCACAACTAAATCAGCTAAATGATTATAAAGTGACAATTTTCCCAGTTGCAGTGACTGCAACATGATTCATTCTACAAAGTACTCAGAAATATCAAAGTAAATAATTTCCATAACACCCACATTATATACCTCAAAGACATAAAGTGTGGTACTGTTATAGCTTTTACTCAGAATATGTATTTGGTATTTAAATGAAGTAAGTATACATTATCTGAATAATTAAAATATATGTATATATACTTTGCTCTTTGAACTTAGTGCTCAACATATAAGTGTTTAGTAAATGCAATAGAAATGAATGCTGTATGAAACGAACATTAACACATTTCATTGGCTGTTGTGCACTTTCTGGTTATGAAATGTGATATGCACACATTTTGTTAAAAAATCAGCTCCTTAAATATGTTTATTTGAGAAGTATGCTGAGAATGAATATCATTCTTCCTTAGCAGATTTGCTTTAACATAAGTACTTTGTATTTTATTGATATACACATAAAGGCCCTAGAACTCTTGGTGTGTCACTGGGTGTTTCTGCTACTCAGTGTTCTAGTCAGTTGCATTTGTACATGTACATGGTGTCGTTTATGTAGAGACTAACCACCAAGTTAGTCTGGTAGTTTAGTACAGAGGTTTAAAGCTAAGATTGCTAAAGAGATTCATCCTTTAGTCTAGGGTTCAATCCTTACAGTCTCTAGTGGCCTTTTGAGTGACTCTGAGAAGTCCACTTTACCAGTCAATGCTTCTGGGCCTTCACTGAAAATTGGCCAAAATCTGGCTAACAAAACTTTTAAAAGGTAAAATAAACCTGTGAACATGCTCTGATACAATAGCTAAATACGGAATACCCACTAGCATAAATAGATGGAAGCATATGCAACTAAGGAAATAAAATGTGAACCATATTAATATAACACTATGTGTGGGGAACTAGGCAGTTATTGGACTATTGCTTTTCCTTAACAGTACAGTACAGAGTAATGGATGTTTTTTGTGCGACATAAAACTAATCATGAAAAGAAATAGCTGAACTATTATTGTGTCAGATATGGTTGACAAGACACTGTAGTCTTTGCAGACATCCTAAAGCTTTTTTTAACCACTACAGCACTATTGTCTTTTCAATATCTCAAGACATGTAAAAAAGTAATGGCTACAGATCATTACATAACTATCTAGTTTGTGGTTTTGACTTCCTTTCTTTTTTTGTTTTCAGTGCTGGCTGCTTGTTCTAGAATATTACTGAAGATCTGCTTTTACCACAGATGTGGCAAAGCAAATCACACAAACTTCCCAACTATTTAACTTCCTGCCAAAGCTGTTTTATGGTTCAGATTCCTTAAAAATAAGTTCCTGCAATGCAAACAAGTGTGTGATAGTTGGTTAGCTTTGCTATCCTCAATACGTAATACTATTTTATTTGAAAGGAGATAAAAATAACAACGTGTTCTTTAATAAGTAACAATGTTAGAATGTTCTGACTGTTCTACAATGACTTTCCTCCCTACATAATTCTTTATACTTCCTAAACTGCTTTCAGACTTCTATAAGGTTCATAATTAAAATAGTGCTTTTATTTGTTTCTGTGATTATTTATAGAGGTATAGATAGTCCCATGCAAATCACTTACATAAGTGTGCTGCACACTGAATCTAAACACTGCATATCATACACACAGAATGGGAGTTTGTAATTTTTGCCCGAAACTGCAACTATATTTTCAAATGTAGAAAGGATTTCCAGCTTTCAAACATTCATTATCAGCTAATTCCCAGTTTTAGAATCAAAAAACACATTTTCCTGTTAGAAAGGTTGCAGTCCCTACTCATTTTAGTTAATGTTGCCATGAAGCTATTTATCAAGTGAAAAACATAATCCTCACAGAGTATTTCGGTACAATTTTCAAAATGACAGCAATGGAAGGTTATGATGTAAGGTCTGGTAAAAGGTGTTAATGCTAACAAAAGAATGCCTATATGCATTATCTAATTGTAGGACAATAAACAGTTTGTGTGACATATTTGGAAAGACAGGAACTGAAACCTGCTGGTACAATTTGTGTTATTTTACAAATGTAACTATGACTCCCATTTTGTGTTCCACAGGGGGCATTCAAAGACATTCAGTGTTTCTGTGTAAATACCATGAGTTTTTTTTTTTTCACTTTCAGGGAATATGGCTAGATGTACATCCCGTGTATTTCAAATTCTAACTAAACCCCTTTAGCCACATTCTGTGAAACTAAATGAAAATAAATAAATAAAATAAAGATAACACTAGCTTATGCTACTGTTAGCATTTCTGATTACCCTCATATCTGACATAAATGCACATTTTCCTTGTGATCTAGTCTTTTCTTAAGCATAAATGTAAACAACTTTGTTTACTTTCTTCTCTCATCTGATGCCCATAAAAAATATCTTTGTTTACATTACTTGCCTACATGGATCTTATCACACCCATGTGTAGGTCTTGCTGTGGTGAATCTGAAGCACTTTATGACTAATAATCCTTAGCTTGCATGTACCGGCGTCACTGGCATTGATTAGTAATGAGGAGAGAGTGTTGGGGGGGGGGGTGGAGTACAAGAAGCAATGTTTCCTAATACAACATAACATACACTGCTATCCCAGGTTTGACAGTGCACAGTTTCTTCAAACTTATATTTTGCAAGAAAATCCAGTAATGTTTGAGAGTGTTTGAAGTTAGGATGGCACTTTTCCTAGTCTATGTTTTTTGACTGATGACTCATGCAGATGCCATTAACTTGCATTTTCAGTTGTAATAGACTAGAAAAGTATTTTGGATGCTATATTTTTTAGTCATGGAAAGAAGTATATAACAATGAGTGAACTGAATTCAGTTTATCTCCTGTAGCTTTCATACATAAGACATTCTTTGTTTTAATTTGCCTTAATTTAAACAGTTTCATAAAACACTGAAGTGCTGATTCTGTTCCACTTGCTATATAGCAATGAAAGGAGCTGAACCCTGGTAAGCATATTATGGAGTTTTGCTTTAAACAATCTTTCATTATAGCCTAGATATCTGTATGATCATCAAAAAAAAAAAACCTCTGATAACATCATACCTGTCAACCTCTTACAGCAAGAAATCTGGACAAAGCTATAAATAAAAGTGGGACAAAGGCCCAAAAATAGGGAACATTTTTAAATATTGCTCCTACGAACTTAGAAAGTTGATAGAATAACAGGTTTCATATCAGCATGAATTTTCTGAAGGATATGAAGTTTGAAACTCAAATGTCTGTCATTTTTTAACTTCAGGCTTTAATGATTTGCCACTAATTTGCCAGAAAACCACAATTTTATGAAAAACAGACAAAAAATATAAGGCAAAAAATCTGCACATTCTGCATAAATCTGTACATTTGAGAGGTATGGATAACATTCACTCCTTAATTTCTTGTATTTAGCAAGGCTATATTCACCTCAGTCATTTATCAGGTCATTTTTAGTACATTTTTTTGGGTGTCATGTGTGCAGGCCTAAAAATACATAAATGGATAGGCGGCATCTTCTTATGCAATAATCGTAGTTCCCCGGGGTGGCAGGAATAAGCCATCCACTGCAAAGCATACAGGCTAGCTACATATCTTATACACCACTGACTACTAAAACTATAAAGTCTGCAGATAAAAGCCTGTAGAAGTAACCCTGGCCACTGGTCAGCAGATATTTACTTTGCCTGAGTGTGCATTCCTCTGCAGGCACATTGCATGTGCATGCACTGTGGTCTGCTCCTGTACACAACTCATCTGTGTGCATCCGTACTCTGTTAATCCACACAATGAGCTCAAATCCGTCTGCACAGCATTACTACAAACGTCTGTATGTATACGAGGAATCAGCTTTTTCAACCTTCTAAACTACTGAAAAACATTCCAAAAGCAATATAAACATTTTAATTACTGTATCTGTTTTCTTTTTTTTTTAGTTAGATTTGCTTTACATTCCTTGTCTAAGCTATAACATGTTACAATAATTGAAGTACAACCATTCACGTTACTGTCTATTCCCTATTTCTCATCTAAGAAGAAAGAGTACCACTCTTACATGAACACCTGCAGATAAAGCTTCAAGAGCAGGATTGTTATTACACTTAACACTGTGCCATATCTGAAGGAATATACAATCAATAAGTACTATTTTCCAGCTGGTGGTTCTCCCTAAAATACAATAAGTTTCTTCACAAGGGACTGCTTTCTTCATTTCTTTTTACCTTTTTTAAACAACTTTAACTTCCATGAAACAAGCAGTTTCTACCTCATGAGTCACACTACCTTCATTTTGAAGTCTGCATATACTGGAACTTCAGTGTAATTAATCAGGCTATGATCTGATAACAGGCTTCGTCCTTTAGTCCTTGCTTTGATTATCACTGTTTTTATTAGCGTACTAAGTAACTCTGGGTAACTCACTTAACCTGACAGTGCTCCTGGGTCATCCATGAACAGAAACGCATTTGACTAGCTGGGCCAAGTGGACTTATTCAGCAAAAACAAGTGAAGAGGAATAAGGCAAGCATGCAATACAGAAAAATCCCACTATCCATAGGTTTACCCATGAGTGAGTGAAGGAGTGAAACACAGTTTATTGGCTCACCATTTACCGAAAACAGATACTGAAAATAGTGAACCAAATAACTTATGCTGCCACCCCCTAAATTATATATATATACTAAATCTGTGGTCACCTCACAGAGGAGAGGAGGGCAGAAACCCCCCTAAAAGGCAATCCCTCAGCTTGCAGAATACAACACATTGCAGTGAAACCCACTGTAACCTTCTAGTTTCAAATTAAAGCTCATCAAAGCCAGTGTATCAATGGACCATAAGTGAGCCCTAACCATATCATAAATAGAATGTTCACTCCTTAGCTTTAACTTTTTTTGGCTCTATTTCTGTGCAGTGTGCATGCATGAGAACGTGTGTGTGTGTGTGTGTGTGTGTGTGTGTGTGTGTGTGTGTGTGTGTGTGTGTGTGTGTGTGTGTGTTTGTTTGTGCCTTATCATACATCTCTCAGGGCAGTTTCTGTAGTAGTTACCTCTCTTTAGCAGTTCAAGAAAAAAATGGTTGTACATATAAAGTAGGACATTTATTCTTAATAGGTGTGGAAAATAATGCTGCACAGATCTAACCCAATTATAATGCTAAGACTGTGCACTTATGGATGAAGTAAGGAAGACACAAGCCTGTGAGTGTACTGCAACCAGAAGTCCAGTATGATTACAGCTAAGTAATATGTCTGGTTTTGCTGAAATGGTCATGGAATGACATAGTACTCACCTCTGCTGCAGGTCACCAGAGGTTGGTAGTGATTTTGTTATCGTACTCAGTAGGGACAGATGACTAAGTAGCCAAGGGTCAGCTGCCTTGTTCTGGGCAAGGATGTAGGTTATGTAAAACAGGGTGCCACCCCCAAGAAAGACAATATGGAAAACAACTAAACAATTATTTGCTTGTAGCAGGGGAGGCAAGATCATGCAAGCAGACATCATATTCACGGAAGCATGCTGAGGCATTAACATCAGGACAGAAGCCAAGCTGTGAGAATGAAGCATCTGCATTCACTCTGAGTTTTGGTTGATGTGAAGGTACAAGAATCGGGTTGCTTAGTCATGCATACTGCCTCTGCGTAACTAATGCATTGAAATACTAGCACCTACTCCACTCTTTCCCCTCAGCAACATCTACTGCAAAAGTAAAGTCTCCACTGCAAGAAAGGTTGCGAGCATCCAAACATGCATAAAGAAATTATTACAGCTGCTTAATTTTTCAAGTAACAATTACCCTCAGGTCACTAAAAATGACAAAGCTGTAACCCAAAATATCATTACTAAGTATGGCAGAAGAATGGGAGTTGTACCTTGCATTTGATACTTGAAAGTCCCACGTTAAGAAATGAATACAGTCTTAAATATGATGTCTGTACTGACGCAGGAAACAAAATAAAAACTAGTAGCTAGTCTTTTCTTATACAGCTGGAAAATATCTCACACCTAATCCCAAAATCAAGCTTTCAATTTATTTGCCATTAGCTGCTCTGGTTTGGTTAAATGTGATTCATAAATCTTGCACCAAAAGAAATTGCCATTCTAGAAACCTCATATCGCAATATCAATAAATATGCCACTTGACAAAACAGTATCCTTACTTTACAGTAAATCAGATCAGTTGATTGGAAGTATAACATATGCTTAATCTCAGACATTATTGCACCACGTGAACATTCTTCTATAAAGTGATCTGCTTGGCTATAACAAAGGTCCCACAGTGGTATAATTATCTATATGAAATAAAATGTTCGAGTTCACTTCAGCTAATTGTTAAAGAAGGAAATAACAAATATGAAAGAAAGTTTGAACAGAGTTGCTCTTAATCCTGAACAGCATGTTTTTTTTCACAGCAGAGAATGTTTTAAGTTTTGTGCCTTAAACTGCGGCTAAATCCTTTTGTCATAATCTTACAACCTGTAATCATGATGTAACTTAATATACAATTCACGGTACTTCCTTTTCATCTACTGCTACACAATCCTTTACAAAATTCTAAAGACAAACTCTTGTGTTATGTCTAACTGAAGCCATAATCATTGTGCAATGTTCTGTGTACCAATCAGCTAAATATATTTAGGTATATATGTATGCATCTACAGTTTGTGTTAACTGTAGTAATATGTTGTATGACGTGCATACTTAATACAAAGCTTAACTGCAGAAATGCTCACATAGGGAGACAGCAAGGAATATTGTTTACTCTGATGGGAAATTGGTTAACAAAATATACATAAACAAACAAATACTAAATATGACAAATGTATGTACTCATGTCCATAGAACTAAGGTATGACTTTCAAGTGCCTAGAATTTGCAGAATGTTGAGATTTTTGCCTCAAATCCTTGGTCTGTTCCTCATAGCTTTTATGATTTCCTAGCAAATTACTGAGGATTGAAATTGCAATAAATAATGTCAGATATTTGAGTTATGAAATTCACATCCTTTACAAATGCATGCTAATGCAAAACGTATTATTCTAGCAAGTTTGTACGATTATAAGAGCAGTGTTTAAAACCTTTTCCTGACTTTGCTCCACTGTTCCTCTTTTATTTTTGGTTTTGTGCAATGTTCTTATGCTAGGAGGCTGAGAGCTATGAATTAAGGGCTAAAACAACTTACCTGCCACAATATAATACATCTGCCTCCTTTATGACTCTTTTTTAATGCTGCTGACATCACATTGTCAAGCCAAATGAACCACAGATGAATTGTTAATAATATAATATCTAGAAGGAACTGGCTTGTCAAAGCTTCACAGAGATAGAAGCCAATTTTAGTCCTTAGGAAGGTGCATCTTGGATTTATCTATAACATATGTTACAAGAAGTTTCCATAAGAAAATGTTCTGGATTCAAAAACTTCATTGTATTATGCTAAAAGAATCTGCACATCAAGAAGTAATATGCAAGGTGTATGTGATTCAGAAAATGAGACTGTACCACAGGGCTACTCCAAATAATGTGGTTTGTTGTACTATATGTGGGGAGTATAATGAGGCACTGTGTATGATAATGGGATAAATAAAATGGCAGAATGATTAAGAACATTTTTAATGCCATGCAATGGAGCTCTACCTACAGTATATTTGAACTAGGCCATATCCCATGTTCAGATAGAGAAAATTGCTGAATTATGTTAGGGGTTGCTGTAGGTATAATTAAAGCTATATGTTAGGATGTTAAATGTTGAATTTTCATTATATAATATAAAATTGACTACCAACAAATTGCAGAAACCCAGTAAATATAATCATCCCCTGAACTCAGCTCTAGAAACGTTTTTAAATGCTTGTGATGATGAGACTCTAATGATGTTAAACAACAAAACTTCTAAATCATTTTATAATTTGAATGACGACAAGGCCTAGTAATTAATCAATATAGAACTATGAAAAAAATGTTAGATTTATGAAATTTGATAAATGGGGAGTTATGGTGAGAATATTAAAAGATAAGTGACAGCTGTGGAATGAATGTTAAATAAGGATAAATATAAAGAGGTAAAATGATTTGATATTCATAACTGTTATAAAATTACGAATAAACTTTTATTACTCCTTGTTTGTCAGAAATGTATTGATTTTGAATTATATTAATTTCTTATATATTACAGCACTCAGAATAGGTGCATTTTTTTGCTATACCCAAGTTTTACAAAGATGGTGTTAATCAACCTTTTAGGCATAGTAGCAATACAGGGCTGTGCAACTGAATGTGTCTGTATTTTTATAAAGAGTGTTTTAAATTCATTGTGTTTTTAAGCTGGGTTCCTATTTTAAGGACTTCTGGAATTTTTTTGGATAAATTAAGGTTTTTAATAATAAAAAAGTAAGATAATTATGTTTACAATGGGCATATGTTCTTTATTCACAAGCATCACTAACGAAGAAGAAGGAATGGAATTTGTTACAGCCTTTTTACATAAATATTCCAATTTTAGCAATGTAAATATAGTATGTTAATTGAGATGCTTTTAAAATCATTTTTTTTATTTTTAATGGCAAACATTATAAGCCGTTAAATGGTTAGACAATGGGGGCCACAGCTGCACCTGTATATGCTAATATTGTTTTAGGTTGGTGGGAGACTATGTTTATTTAATAAGGTATTATACTATAACCCAGCCACTGGGGATGCACAAGCCAGTGCATTTCTTTGTGCCAGTCCCAAGCCCGGATAAATGGGGAGGGTTGTGTCAGGAAGGGCATCCGGCGTAAAACCTCTGCCAAATGACTTATGTGGACAACATTTCATATTTCCATACTGGATCCGTCGAGGCCCGGGTTAACAATGAACGCCACCAGTACTGTTAGCCAACAGGGTGCTGGCGGAAATTGGGCTACTGTTAGCCGAAGGAGAAGAGGAGGGGGAAGGCATGCCGGAAGGCTGGAAGAGAGGAGGAAGGTTAGGAGTGTAGTAGTGAGGGTAGGAACTTTGAATGTTGGCAGTATGACTGGTATAGGGAGAGAGCTAGCTGATATGATGGAGAAAAGGAAGGTTGATATATTGTGCGTGCAAGATACCAGATGGAAGGGGAGTAAGGTCAGGTGTATAGGAGGTGGGTTCAAATTGTTCTATCATGGTGTGGATGGCAGGAGAAATGGGGTAGGGGTTATCCTAAAGGAACAGTATGCCAAGAGTGTTTTGGAGGTGAAGACAGTGTCTGATAGAGTGATGTTTATGAAGCTCAAAATTGATGGTGTAATGATGAATGTTGTTAGTGCATATGCTCCACAAGTTGGGTGTGCGATGGATGAGAAAGAAAAATTTTGGAGTGAGTTGGATGAAGTGATGGTGAGTGTACCCAAGGGTGAGAGACTAGTAATTGGGGCGAACCTCAATGGGCATGTTGGTGAAGTGAACAGAGGGGATGAGGAAGTGATGGGTAGGTATGGTGTTAAGGAGAGGAATGCAGAAGGTCAGATGATTGTGGATTTTACAAAAAGGATGGACATGGCTGTGGTGAATATGTATTTTAAGAAGAGGGAGGAGCATAGGGTGACGTACAAGAGTGGAGGAAGATGCACACAGGTGGATTATATCCTATGTAAGAGGGCCATTCTGAAGGAGATTGGAGACTGTAAAGTGGTGACAGGGGAAAGTGTAGTTAAGCAGCATAGAATGGTGGTCTGTAGGATGACGTTGGTGATCAAGAAGAGGAGGAGGAGTATGAAAGCAGTGCCAAGGATTAAATGGTGGAAGTTAAAAAAGGGTGATTGTGAGGTGGAGTTCAGGGAAGACATAAGACAGGCACTGGGAGGCAGTGAAGAGTTACCGAATAGCTGGGTAACTACAGCAGAGTTAGTAAGGGAGACTGCTAGAAAGGTGATTGGTGTGATATCTGGACAGAGGAAAGAGGACAAGGAGGCCTGGTGGTGGAATGAGGAAGTACAGGAGAGTATACAGAGGAAGAGGCTGGCGAAGAATAAGAAGAAAGTAGACATAAGTATAAGGAGATGAGGCACATGGCAAAGAGAGAGGTAGCGAAGGCTAACCATAAGGCATATGGAGAGTTGTATAAGAGACTGGACACTAAATAGAGAAAAAAGGACCTGGCTAGACAGAGGGACAGAGCTGGGAAAGATGTTCAGCAGGTAAGGGTGATAATGGATAGTGAGGGAAATGTACTCACAAGAGAGGAGAGTGTGTTGAGTAGATGGAAAGAGTACTTTGAGAGGCTGATGAATGAAGAGAATGAGAGAGAGAGAAGGTTGGATGATGTGGGGATAATGAATCAGGAAGTGAAACAGATTAGCAAGGAGGAAGTAAGGACAGCTACGAAGAGGATGAAGAATGGAAAGGCTGTTGGCCCAGATGGCATACCAGTGGAAGCATGGATGTGCTTAGGAGAAACGGCAGTGACATTTTTAACCAGATTGTTTAATGAAAGTCAGGGGATGCCTGAGGAGTGGAGAAAAAGTGTTTGTTACCTATCTTTAAGAATAAGGGTGATGTGCAGAGCTGCAGTAACTACAGAGGGATAAAATTGATCAGTCACAGCTTGAAGTTATGGGAAAGAGTAGTGAAAGCTAGGTTAAGAAGGGAGGTGATGATTAGTTATTAGGAGTATGGTTTCATGCCAGGAAAGAGCACTACAGATGCAATTTTTGCTCTGTGAGTGTTGTTGGAGAAATACAGAGAAGGTCAGAAGGAGTTGCATTGTGTCTTTGTGGACTTAGAGAAAGCATATGACAGGGTGCCTAGAAAGGAGTTGTGGTATTGTATGAGGAAGTCGGGAGTGGCAGAGAAGTATGTAAGAGTGGTACAGGATATGCACGAGGGTAGTGTGACAGTGGTGAGGTCTGCGGTGGGAGTGACAGATGCATTTAAGGTGGAGGTAGATTACATCAAGGATCAGATATGAGCCCTTTCTTATTTGCAATGGTGATGGACAGGTTGACAGACGAGATCAGACAGGAGGCCACATGGACTATGATGTTTGCAGATGACATTGTGATCTGTAGTGAGAGTAGGGACTGGGTTGATGAGACCCTGGAGAGATGGAGATATGCTCTAGAGAGGAGAGGAATGAAGGCCAGCAGGACTAAGACAGAATATATGTGTGTGAATGAGAGGGAGGATAGAGGAATGGTGAGGATGCAGGGAGTAGAGGTGGCGAAGGTGGATGAGTTTAAGTACTTGGAATCAACAGTTCAGAGTAATGGTGAGTGTGGAAGAGAGGTGAAGAAGAGAGTACAGGCAGGATGGACTGGGTGGAGAAGAGTGTCAGGAGTGATTTGTGACTGACGAGTACCAGTAAGAGTGAAAGGAACGGTCTAAAAGAGGGCAGTGAAACCAGCTATCTTATATGGGTTGGAGACGGTGGCATTGACAAAAAGGCAGGAGTCAGAGCTGGATGTGGCAGAGTTAAAGATGTTAAGATTTGCACTGGGTATGACTAGGATGGACAGGATTAGGAATCATTATATTAGAGGGTCAGCTCAGGTTGGACAATTTGGAGACAAAGCAAGAGAGGCAAGATTGCATTGGTTTGGACATGTGCTGAGCAGGGATGCTGGGTATATTGGGAAAAGGATGCTAAGGATGGAAGGTAAGAGGAAAAGAGGAAGGCCTAAGATAAGGTTTATGGATGTGGTGAGAGAGGACATGCAGGTCATTGGTGTGACAGAGCAAGATGCAGAGGACAGGAAGAAATGGAAATAGATGATCCACTGTGGCGACCCCTAACAGGAACAGCCAAAAGAAGATGATGACGTCTATAAGCATTTTGTTGATGATCTGATTCTTTATAGCAATTAAATTTTTTTAACATAATATTATTATTCATTTTGGAAGACATAGTAGATATAGTTAATTTCCTACATCTAATCATTAAAGTTGATCTAGACTGTTTTTTTTTTCCAAAGTAAGATTTATAGGAAACTTATATTTGGTAATCATTATTGTATTATAGAAGTGCCCATCCAGATTTTATAAACAGAAATACCCCCAGAGGCCAGATGATCAGAATGTCTAGGTTGATTGCTGACAGTTATAGATTCCATAATGAGATTTACATTATTAGTGACAAGTTTAGGTTCAGGAGTTATGCACTGCAGACATTACAGAGAACAGCAACTGAGATTGTTGATAGCAGGAATTCTAAATTTCCTCCATTTTTTGTACAGTTAGCGCCAAACAAATTAAAGTGGTAACACACAATTGTAATGCCTTTGTTAATGATGTCACTGGATGCTTTACATTTAAAAGAAATCATATGTAGGAACTGGAAGATTATATCAGGTAACCAGGATTTGTTAAAAGTGGTGGGTGTCACAATTTTTTTTAAATGGTCTATAACACTAAAAGAGTTCTTTGAGCATTTCAGCATCAATATTTTGGACAATCACTAATAAAAATAAAGGTATCTATAAATGTTGGGAGTGCAATAAGAGCTGATTTATAAAAGTTCTATTATTATTTTATTGTTCCCAGTTTAAAAAAAAAACAAGACAAAAAAAAAATAGTTGCTAGGTGACATTACATCCATAAATCCAAATGTTTGGTATATGAACCAAGTGGAACATGCTATGCAAAGCATTCCATGTAGGGATGCCTACCCTGCCACTATTTAAAATAGTAAAAGAGCATGTAGACACTGTTAAATGTTAAAATGAAAACAATTAAACATTCTCTGCAATGTAATGGTTTAAAAAAATATTTTTATGATTGGTCATGACTTGGATGATTTGAGAGAAGAAAATTCTTTTGCAATAAACTGAAGAAGAAAGAAGCAAAGTGGCAGCTATATATGCAAGCTGATAAATGCCTAGGCTTAATTACTGTCAATAACATAAAATATTTTTAAAAGCACATAGGGTGAAAACATTTAAATCTATTTAGTTGACACAGCTTTCATGATATTTAATAATATAATGAATTTTGTTTTAAATTTGTATTTATTTTAAACTAAATTGATTGTGATTTATTTGCAGAATGCTGGATTGTTATTTAATCTGATGAGATGTCAGTGTAGTAGTATTCTGAAGAACTCAGTGATGACTTGTTAGAAGAAAGTGACAAACATTAAATTGTTTCTTTTCATTTGCCCAGGTGTTTTTTTTTTTTTTAGTTTAGTTGGGTTTAAATTTGACCAGCTTTAGTTATTTTTTGTTACATTGTCCAAGATGAAGTGCAGAACTGCAGGAAACAGAGATTAATAACATACTTGGCTCATAACTGGTAAATGTGTAGGAACAGATTAACAATGACTATCAAAGCAGACAGTTTGGACTACTTCAGTTATATGCATTTTAAGGGAGTTTCAGTAGTCCACAAGTGTCAAAATCGATCTTAATCTTTGTTGGGAATTTTGTTCCAGTGCAATAGAGCCAGGCTAGCAAAACCCTGCTAGTGTGTAAGGGGGTATTACTATGAGACTAGCATCTGCTGACCTAAGTGTATAGGCTGACTTTCTAAAGTGAAGGAACTTGCTGAACATTGGGAAGTAGCAGCCATTTAAGAGTTTATAGATTAGTGTAGTGAGGAGGAAGGAATTTCTGTCTCCAGCAGGGAGATAAGTTACATTAAGAGGCATAGCTGGATTTTGCAGTACTTGGGGCTATGTCCATAGTGGCGCCCCACCTCCCTAGCTCTTCATTTGTACTGGCATTTACACACAACAATATAGCCTGATAAATGCCCCCATCCTTCCTTCCCTAGCTCTTCAATGGCAGAAAAAAAGTGTCCATGATCTGGTGGCTAGTGTTACTCAAATGCCTTCCCCATTTTCAAGCTTCCTCAGAATCTTTTTTTTTTCTTTTAAATGTTATCAAACTGATTGCTACAAATAAAGCAAGCAGTTTCCACAGTTTATACAGAGTATAATTTATATAGAGTATTACAGTGCTCAGGTTTTAATTACAAAAAAAAAAAACAGAAACATGTTATTTTCTTTTAAACTGTAGAAAACTGCTTGCTACAAATCATAAGTTGCAAGTAGCTGCTATGATTTATACCCTGCATGGAACACTACTACACTCAGGTTTTATTTAAAAAAAAAGAGAAACATACAAATCATTTTTTTCGTTTTAACTGTTTAAACTACTTTCTACAAACATAGGAAGAGTTTGCTACAGTTTATAACACACAGTGAGTGCTATAGTACTCAGGTTTGACATTAGGTATACACTTAACAGTGATCAGGGTCAGTTTTGGTTGGCCAATAATACCTCCCTAATACTTTGTACCTGTGGCAGTTTCCCACTTCACCCTACAGTAGCTACACCATCAGTTACATTTACTGATGTTCAAACAGTGGTGCTCTTAATAAGGGCTAAAAGATGGATGAACCATAGTAATCTGTTCTCTGCCCTCTACAAGTTATCTATGTTTTGTGATGATTAAGAAAGAGAGGGAGTAAGCATTATAATCTTGGTAAGAGAACATTAATAACTTTGTGTTGCCTAAGCTCTTTATTTAGCAAGTGACTTATTCTATATTCCTATATGCCCCCCCCCCCCAACACTTTGCTGAAAGAATACCTTTTGTGTTGGTTATCAACATATTATAGAAAACACAGGTTTTGGTCAAGCATCAGACAAAATTACTTTTGCTGAATTACAAAGTGTAAAGATAGTATCCCAGGATCAATAATTAATATTGGTTCTGCTGAAGCTATCATCTTAGTGGTCTCAGAAAGCATTACTATGGATTGTTTATGTTTAATGTAAATCCATTGCTTTGTAGCCAGTGTCAGAGTAATTTAAAGTTTGTTTGCTATGGGTCTTGAATATTTTAATTTCATGATGAGTGAAGCTCTTGATCTAGCAAATTCATCTGCATAAAGAATGATGTCTAACTGTTGTAACTCTGATGGAGGATCATTAATGAATAAAGAACACAGGAGTAGTCTGGGACTGAAACTACAGGAACTGCATTACCGGAGGGCAGGGATATACTTGTGAATTGTTAAGAACAACAAAGAAGTTTCAGGTAAGGTGATAGTTCATAATCGCAGCAAACTGCATAGAACAATCTACAGTTTTTATGTTGTGCTAATAGTATGCTATAATCAATACATTCACAATCATTTTTAAAGTCAATAACCATGATGTCCATTATCTTTCCTTTCTCCATGCTAGACAAGTTAGAATTGATGGGCTGTAGAAGCACTACTTCTAAGTTGGAATCCATGTTGTTTATCAGAGAGGAAATGGTATTGTGATAGAAACTCTAGGATTTTAATATAAGTAAATGATTTTTCCCAGCAGTTTTGCTGGTAGATCTGGATAACAACACACTGCTGATCCTCATTATCTAAGAAATGATCACTTGCAAGAGAATGGTTAAAGACATGAATTACAGGTTCTACAAAGCAGTGGCTGCCCAATTTAAGTAGAAAAGGGATTAATTGGGAAGAAACTCAGAATAGGAGTATATTTTGTTTTGAAGATCCCTGATGTCTTCCTTAGCAATGGATCTATTTACTTTGGATAATCTAGGAGAATGTGAGGGCTGGACACTGGGGGGGGGGGGTGGATGAATGTATGATTTTTTTAAGTTTGGAAGGGTTTATTAAATTGTACTGTATGCTTTGTAAGGTTTCTGAGGTTATGTTCTGAGCACTTCTATCTTTTTTTGAAAATGATATTTAGCAATGTTTTTTTAATTTACTCCTTAAAAGTTTAGGCTTGCATGTGAGAGCCCATTGTAGACTTCTACATCAGTCACTTTTACTTTTTTGGTACTAATCCTGATTGTTTTTCTTAGGTTCTTATGGAACTTATTTTGTCAGTGTTAAAAGAAACTTCTATCCATTCTTTCCTGGCACAGTCCCTGTTTTTCAATAGATGAGATGTTAGCATCGGAATCATATGGGCCTTAAGTCTCCTAGTCTTTAATGGGTACAGTTTGTTTGGAATAAAGGTTAGATTATAATGGAAGATGCTGACAATGTTTTCTGGGCACCTAGATGTATACAGTGTTCAGTCAACAGCTAGGCTGTTCTTCATTAGGTGAGAGCTTGGTAGTACTGACATGCCAAAAAGACTGCATTGGGGTATGGTCACTTAGGGAATTAGGGACAGTTGGAAGAGAGTGGCTTTTATCAGGAATATTAGCCAATAAAATATCAAGTAAAAAGCGATTAATGTTAAGAATATATAGCCTGGTGCTTGAGGAGACTGGTTGAGTAAGGTTATATGAAGGAGGCATTAGCAGGTTTAAGGATACATGAAAAATAGAGATTGATGTCAACTATTATGATTACTATATTGTCCTTTACAATTGAGAAGATTTCATCTAATGTATCTTCTAAGAGTTTTACACTGGATGAAGTGGATGTGATATAGTAATATGTATGAGCATCCAAAGGGACTTGTGTCTATGAAAGGATTGTTTTTGTTGTTAAGGATAAGAGCTAAATTAAATATATTGTAACCATGGTAATTCTCTTTCATCCCTCCTTGTTTAAGGATATGGTGATTGTCAGTGAAAAGGGTAGTTTTTACTGATTAGAGGAGATAGATATGATACTTCCTTTAACCAGAACACAATGACTGGCAGGATAGTGGGATTGTGCTGATGTAATCATATTTCTAGTCAAGCTCATTTGTTATGTAAACTACAGATGTTCATGTTGGCTAACTTGAGCTGCAGACATCCAAGAATGATATGACTATTCCATTAAAGTAAAAGCAGCATAGCTACTACATATTCAGTAGAGCTAATACTTCTAAATGTAAGTCTAGAAGTAGGACATATGCAAAGAGACTGCATGGTTATAGTATAGAGCTTATGCTGGCATGGGTTCACTCTGAGAGGTTAATCCATCAAATGTGATAAAAGGAGATGAGACTTAACTATTAGCTTTAGTAAAGCCCAGTAACAATAAAGTTATATAACAGAAAAAAAGGCAACTTTTAATTGTTTTTATTCTGCGAGTATTAAGGACAAAGTATCAGAATATTCACTACCTGTGTTCTGGACTTGCCCTAATGTGAATCTGGATGCCAGCAAATACATTTATATAATTCCAAAAGCAGTTTCTGCTAGAAATACTGCTCTATTTAGGAAGTTAAACTTGAAATGTGATGACCTTCAATTTTAACTTGGGAAAATGACGAAGGTATGCATTTAATTATTCAAAAGCATGATGACATCATTAAATAACTTGTTCCAAACCCTTGCTTATTCTACAAACAGCTTGCATTTAATAAACAACTAGATAATTTAATAAAACTCCTCAATGGCGCCAGTGTGGGATCATACCCTTGCTACTGCTTGGATTCATTTAAATAGTGAAATGATTTCAAATATTGTTTCTTCTGAAAATAGGTTTATACAGAGGAAAATCTGCTAGAGAGTATACTTATCTCTTTATAATATCTAGAGCATTTCCTGAAAGTTCAAGGTTATGATATCATGGATGTCAAATACTAACAATTCAATAAAACTGCTGGCAGTTATGAAAACTTGTATTCTATTGACAGCAAAATTATGTGTTTTGTTATTCTTATTTGATAGGCAAATATATTCCAATCACTTCAGAAATCTGGTTCAAAGGTTCATAGGTGTGTACTAGGCTAATGACCCCTAGGGCCTTTTTAAGCTTAGCCATGCATTACAAATCTCTGACAAGTTCTGGTTCTTGTTAGAATAAATAATAACATTAGTAGTAACAATAATAATAATAATAATAATAATAATAATAATAATAATAATAATAACTGTACTGACATTAACATCTATGAAAAATTATATAAACCCACGGACATGAACTTCAGTGTTAAAATTTGGATTAATTATATCATCACTACTTTGGAATATAAAGAGACAACTCTACATGTGTGTATTTATTTATTTGTTTGCTGGTACATTAACTGGTTATGTGGGGTAATCTGAGGACCCTTTTCAGCCACAGCCTTGGCTCAAAGACAAAATAAAATCATAACACATACAATACATATAAAAAGAGTGCTGTAAACAGATAAGTAATTGAGGATCATCAGACTGGCAGCTCTTACAACTTACAACTGTGACAAAAAAACAAAAAAAAAAAAAAACAAAAAAAACAGATAACAATAACCCCCAACAAATGCAAGTTGTAGTGGCAATATGGCAATATATCAAGAGTGCATTAAGATCATAACAATTTTATGTAGTAGCATGTATTGACATTGGAGAATGGAAGTGGAAGGCTAAAATGAAATCATTAGTGGACAATCAGACTAAAAAAAAAACATTATTAATGAAGAAAAAAGGCTGCATCCGATATTGAACGGACAGAGTGAAATTTTTAAACAGAAAAATAAAGAGATTGCAAAGCTAGGCTTCACTCAGAACTTGCATACCCACTGTACAATAATACAGATAACACAAAAGGTAGAAGAAGAATTACAGGAGAGAAAAGAACAAGACCTAACTGGGAAATGTTAATACTTAGCATTTCCCCAGCTGTAATAATAGTGTAACCTAAAAATCTAAATGAAGCAAGACTTTTGTATGGATATGGAAACAATTAGGATATACAAAGAAAATGACATCTCACACCAGCAGTGGTGGCATAATTACTGAGTTTGCTAAACAAACTAGACATTAAGTCAGACTACCTCAGGTTGAGACATTTTCTTACAATTATGGCCATGACTTCTTTCTCCACATACAATGGTCTAAGAAAGTACAACAAATCATGCTTTGTGTTAATCTATTGCAAAAAAAAAAAAAAAAAAAAAAAAAAAAAAACAGAATACAATAAATGGGGGTTGGCATAATGGTTAAAATGTTCACCTTACAGACACTAGTTGCAAGGTTTGATTAAAAAATGGGATAAATAGCTAGGCTTAAAATCACCCACAACGACAGTTAGCCTAGTACTAACCTATGAAACTAAAACTTTACAGAAATGCAAGACAGATTTAAAACTGGGGGCTTGCCATATGTAGAAGCATGTATTTTGGCAAAAGTGAACTCAGGTTTTGTGACACTCTCTTTCCTCAGAAAGGGATGTCACCTGATCGTAAGAAGATCAATGTATGATTCAAGTCTCAAAACAATGTCAGTGATGTCAAAATTATACTTGTCATGGCAAAATATAGTCAATAGCTCATAAAAGACTGCTCTGCTAAGAAAACTAATGAAGAAGTAACGTGATAGATGTATTTTTGGATGAGTTAAAGGTCTATCTGTTTTTTTAGTTATTTTTTTAACTTCTAATGCTCTAAAACATCCATCAATCCATTTTCCAAGCTAGTTGTCTTGGAGATGGTATTAGTGGAAGCAAGCTGAGCAAGCCAGACTTATTACTGACTCCAGCTCATCTTAGGGGATCTCAACAATTTCCATGCCAGCTGAGTGATTTATATCCTTTCCAATATATCCTAGGTCTGCCTAACACCTGTGTGTAGGCTATGCTTACATCGCTCCCATGGATGACAACCAAAGGGCATTCACTCAAGGTGCCAAAAACCATCTCAACTGGCCCCTATCAACTTGAATGAGAAGTGGTTCTACTCCAAGATTTTCCTGGTTGCATAGATTCCCACTTTGTCATGAAGAGTGATCCCAGTGTCCCTGAAAAGGAACCTCATTTCTGTTGGTTGCACTATCTCATCCTTTTTTTACTTCCTAGGACAGAGACACACACCCATCAGTGAAATGATAGCTTCATTCTGGGACTCGGCTCTTGCTTTACCACCACAGTCTAATATAATACCTGCAGTGCTGTCATGGATGACACCATCCTCTGCTCCATCTCCAGTAGCTTCTGATGCAGCTTTCGTAGAGGAGAATATGTCCATCAGCTTCAGGAGTTCCAACAAGTTTTCCTTCCAGCTCTTGATAATGTTTCACTCAAGGTTATCATCTCTTCATTCTTTCTGAGAACAGTCTAGTAAAGTCCGGACTGCATCTTCTGAGTTATCAGATGGTTTCCCAGTACTTTTTTGAGGCTGTTTGTCATTCTGTATGTCCATACCAGGTTTCCTTCCACACCTATGCCTTCACTTTGGTGTCTGTCTTACCTGTTGCCTTATGGGCTTATCAGTATCATCAGGATAGAGATGAAGATCCACCTTCCAGTATTCTTTAACTTGATTGCTTCCTTCACCACTGGTGTTCACCAGCGGCCTCCAAGGTTACCACCTTGACAAGCACTGATCCTTCTTTTGACCACAGTTTCTTGCTACCACAAACTACTAAGGTCTTGAACTGTATACATTCAGACTCTGAGCAATAGTATCATAAAAGGGAGAAACTCTTAATGTATCTGTTAGATTTTTCCAGGATAACCAGACTACATGCTTGGGTTTCCCAAGTCTGGCCAACCTGTTTTCTATCTCACACACTCCTCTCCAAATTATATTTTTACTTTAAAAATGATGGAGACTATTATGACAAATTAGCTAAAAATATGTAAACTTCATTGCAGTATGCATTGTTCTATGTGCTTTAACTCTACCTGAATTAGACCAGGAAATAGAGAAAGACAACATTTTGCCCCAGGGGAGAGAAGGAGCAATGCAGAAAAACTGGACTGCATAAAATAAACCAATGGGGATTGACAGACATATCTTCTTAAAACATCTGGAAACTTTCAGAATGAGATAACTGTGTAACAGAGTTGTGCACACTTACGAAAAGTCATTAGACCCATCACTCTAACTTAATTTTATATAAGGGCAATAGACATTGGACGCCAAGCACATATAAGAATAGTCAAAGCAAAGACTGCTATAAAAGAAAATAGTGAACATAGTAAGAGAGATAAAACAACTGGAAATGGGATCTTTAGAAAATTGTAGGATCAAATTACATAGAAAAAATGGAAATTGTGGGAACAATACATATAGACAAGGAATAGGGCTTAAAAGAAGGCAGGATTTGAATGAGGTACGTAATGTCTGACTGACAGTGACTGGAGAGATTATAAGTGATGTATAACGTTTGCAAATTAAATTATGTCAGTGTGGTATGTTTTTATTTGTATGGATGTATGATTGCCGATTTCATAAATGATAATTTAATAGACGTTTCTTGATTAATAAAAAAAAAATTCTTAAAACATTCCCCTTAAAAACTACCATTATTATAACACCCCTAACAATGAACATTTACCCTCTAAAATATCCCTAGGTATAAAGTTGATGGTTTGCTCAAACTGCTATTCCATTTCATTGTCACTGCAAAATTTCCTCCATTGAAAGTCTTTGATCAAACAACAAAGTTGTTAGCAAAACAGAGAACAGTATAATATTGCTTACTGTACAGCTAACTGGAGGATCTACATATTGTTGGAGCCAGTATAAAACTATTAATTTGCAACTATTTTCTACTAATATAAATTAATATAGAAATATACAGAGAGAGAGATAAAGAAAAAGAGAGGGAGAGATGCATCTAGTCTTTAGAAGGTTTTACGGTGAAATGCCATCACATTGATTTATATTGCACTTTGTATACTTGTTAAGCCAGAATTTATGCTGCAGTTGCTGAGACAGCTCAATGTATTTTAGTTTTATTTTAATTTAGTTTGTACTACTTTTATATAGTATTGACTGTGCAAATATTAGCTGATTAATAAACATACAGCATATACATACTGCTTCTGCAAACTTTGCCACAAATTGTTCGCAAACGAAGCAACGAATCCCACAATTTGTGATATAATAAATTTGAGATAGGATCATCCTTTGTAGAATGTTCTATGCAATAGCTGACACTGGAATGTATCAGATAACTCACTGTCCCCCAGATTGTGGAGGTATAGCTATGGGATGAGATCCATGGATTTCAGGATTTAAAACTGTCAAGGAAAAACTTTCCTTTGACCTTCTCTTCATAGGTATTGTTTTGCGCAAAGTCAAAAACTTTAGCAGGTTAGACTCTTTATCATGACCCTTTGAAAATCTTTGCAAATTGTAAATAAAGAGGCCACAGACCTGCAAGCACTGCCTATTTTGTGTTTCTTTCAATCCACTTTAGAGGGAACTGAGGAAAGAGCCAAGACAAAAAAAAGTGAGAGAGGGATATTGAGCCTGATTCTTCATTAAAAGGCATGGTATTAGCCTTCATCTGCAGATCATGTACATCACTAGCACTGCGACTCGATTACCATTTGTGTTATTTAACGGGAATCCTCTCCACATCTCACACACTGTACAAATAGTATTTCCTAGGCAGTGTTTTTAACATAGAGCCATGATGCTCAGCTATACAAGCATGAAATGAAATAGGAATGTGCAAAATGAAGCTGTGCGTTAAGGTTTTGGCCATTGTTGCATTTTGTGAATTAAGTCTGGCCACCTATATTGATTTTTCAGCAAAGCACAGCTGTGTTATGGCAATTTTTTCTTTGCTCACTTCCAGAGTTTTGATCCAAGTGGACTCGAGGCATTTACAGGGTTTACCCTCGTTTCCGAAGATCTTAATGGGTGTCAACATTCTAATATCAATATCACAAGACTTTAAGTCCCACCTTTTGCAAATGCATGGCTCTTGGTAGTTCTTATTACAACACTATGGTTCAGTTTTCCAGATTTTTTTTTATACATTCCCTGTAACAATGTAAAAAGTATTATGGTTGTGTTTTCCAGTTGCTTTTTTATAGATTCTTGTATCTTCAGCATTTGTTTCCCTCATTGCAGCATGGTGTAGCCACAAAACACATGGATTAAGGTAGTATATTTCTATTTGCACACTCTACCTTGCCAAATTTTGCTTACCTTATTTGAATTACTAAAGCCACATCCTATACTTGAACTCCACTTTTATGTAACTTCACTTGTACCCTGATAGCATTTCCTACCAATGCACTGTATGTTGTAATCCTGAATTCTGGCTGTACTCACTAGGTCTCTCTCTCTCTCTCTCTCTCTCTTCAGTTTGTTTCATATGGGGACCAACCAACAAAAGCAACCAAAACAAGTAACAGGTCTTAAAGTAGGTTCATAGTGGAGCTCTGACATGCTTATGTTGATCACATAATTCACTCCTTACATGCATACAGCAGCTTCTGAAATCAGTTATTTTTGAGATTTGTGCTTACAAGTCTCCAAAATCTGTCACCACGTTGTATTTTGAAAATCTTAGAACTTGCCATGTTGCTTCTCAGATAAGAGACAGTTATGACAGTAAGACCCACTGTTAGGCAAGCAGAAAAATATTTCTGTTTCTTTGAATTTCATGGACAGAAAGCATACATCTGAAGTGTAAAATTATTTGAGCTGAATGGAAGTTATGCTTTTCCACATTAAAGTATACTCCATTTAATTTAAATTGTCATTTGAAATGTTCTTTTTGAGAATCATTCCAAGAAACCATTCAGTTTGTTGATGAAGACAAAAACAAACCAAACAGAAACATAAACAAGTTAGAGTGGATAGAGACATAAAATTTAGAGATTACAGTTCATGCTGAAACATTTCCAGTAGAATTATCGCTTACTTCACAAAGTACAAACTGTTCCAAATAGTTAGGGCACTGGTGTTCTAAATGTAACGCTAACATTTAATTTTCTTGGAATTTGGAATGTTACATCAGCAGATAGGGTGGAACCTAATACCGTATTATTTAACTAGCTAGGAGACTTGTAATTGGAACCGAGCTCCATTAGATTATTAAATTCCAGTTAAAGTTCTGTCCAGGCAGATGAAATTCAGCTGACGGTTATCACTGCATTTAATTCTGTGAGCACATATTGATTTGTGCTAGCAAAGAACAAATTTGTTTTCATTTTTGTATACTGGTTTGTATTAGTTTTGAGCAAATAACTTGATTGTACTGAAACCACAACACATTGCTTTCTCTCTCTCTCTCTCTCTCTCTCTCTGTACCAAAACAATTTCAATTTTCGACACACGATTAAAAAGATTAGTTTATGACTTCAGCTGGTGGTCATTCTAATACCTTCAGCTTGGTTACTGGTAACCAAGCTCCTCAGTGCTTCAAAGTACTGCTTCACTGTTTTGGTAAATTTATTTTGACATTTGGGATATGCTCTTTTGGAATCTTTCTGAGAACTGAATCACTGTTCCAGCAGTCACAAATACCTAGATCATAAATAAAAATATTGGGCAGGATTCACGAAGGCTTGCACGGAGTCTAAGAGTAGTGTAAGACTCCATGCAGCCTTCGCGATCCAGGAACAGCCCACAGTTCGTGTAAGAGACCAGCTAAAACGTCTCTTACACGGAGTGGGCGTGGATAAGCTAATCACCTCACTTGCAGCTGAATAGCATGCAAATGAGGTTGATTAGCAATCCAGGAAGCCCAAAACAGCCTGTGTAAGAGCCGTTTTAGCTGCAGAAATGTACTCAGTTGACAACTGAGTACGTTTCTGCAAAACTCACAATGGAGCCATGTCAGCCCCAAATAAAGGGTGCATATGTGTCAGGCAGCATGCCAATGGCCAAATATGTGGCCATTGGCAAGGTAACGATGCAAAAGTAATAAAAATATAATTTTTTTTTCAGCGATCGCCGATGTTTAAACCCAGTGCAGCCCCGCGCAAATGGGCTGTGCTGTATAAAACATAAAATGAAGGTTATAAACCCACAAATGTGGGTTTTATGCAATACATGGATTTACAATGCAGGGACCAGCAGACAAAAAACAACATGGCCACCGTTTAGTGGTTGCTTAGGGGGGAAGCTGAGTCTAAGAGATGTAACTAAGCATTAGTAGGCAATCTGATGCAAATGAGTGTTAGGATACTGAATTCCACTGTCACATAGCAAATGAGCACATTCTGAGTAGTGTAAGAGTTACAGAAGGGGGAGGAACAGAGTAGGAGATAGGTGACATCACAGGGGGGAATGGCAGAAAGAAATGCAGTTCATTGGAGGTGAAAGTTACATGACAGATGTCAGACACATATCATGGAAAGAGGAGTGCCACAACATAAGCATGGGAAAGTCAAGAAATGGAAGGTGTACACTGTTGCCTACACCAAAGTTTCTTGCTGGGCGTGCATGCGCACGTGTGCACGCCATGAAGCGCGAGTAGGACAGTGTGCGCGCGTGTAAGGCAGACTGAGCATGTGGGAGCCTGTTGGTAGATGTTTAACACTGTTTGCGCTGGTGTGCGCGTGTTTTAACCTGAATAAGCAGATTCTGAACCGTGTAAGCATGTGTGTGTGCGTGTAAGCCACTGTGAGTGTGTTTCTGCTGGTATACACGCTGCTCCCACCTGAGGAAACAGAAAGGAAAAAGGAAGCAACAGAATTAGTGGGAAGCTAGCAGGGAATACTGCTGCAGCTAGCAGGTGAAAACAATTAGAAGCAGGCAATTACACAGGCAGAATGGTAGCTCAGCCCAACACTTAAAAATCTGAAAACAGCAGTGCAAGATGTTTCTCTCAAGAGACACTGCAAGACAGGAGTAAGCTATTAGAAGTGAAAACTGAAAAAGCTGAACATAGAGCAGAAATGTTAGGGGCTGCCATAGTTGTCATAATGAGACATAGGCGACTTGTTGAGGGTGGTGACAATGCAGATGGTGCCAGACAACCCACAGTGAGGAGACGGAGAAGAGTGTACAGGCCCAGGGTCACCTACCATGGGTTACATGGGCTGGAGATAGTAGAGTGCTATAGAGTGGACAGAGACCTCCTGCAGCAAATAGTGGAGCTGTGCAGGCCACGCCTCACACACAGAACCAACAGAGGGGAACCCATCCCAGTGGAAACCAAGGTATGTGTTGGCCTAAGAATACTAGCAACAGGTACCTTCCAGAGACCAACTGGTGATATGATGGGGATATCACAGGCATCAGCCTCCAGGGTACTGCACCAGTTCCTGGATGCCATGTCAGCACATGTCGGTGATTATGTATATTTCCCCAATGCCCGTGAGGTATTGGCCAGCAATATGCGTCTCTTCCAGCAAATAGCAGAATACCCTGAGGTAGTGGGTGCAATAGACTGCATGCACATATGCATCAAAGCACCAGCCGGTGAGCAGGGTAGGGCCTACATTAACCTCAAGGGCTTCCCCTCCATCAACTGCCAGGTTGTGTGTGATGCCCAGGGCATAATAATGAATGTGTGTGCTGGCTGCCCTGGGAGCTAATTCTAAATATGGATTATTATGTCCAGGAGGGTCTTAGACAATTGTCCGACTCTCAATGTTATATGCATATGGGTATTGATCCCACTAACAAATTCAAACAGGAGATTGATTCATTTTTAGAGGCAGCCTTAGAGGAAGGTATTATTACCAAGAAAAATGTTCAACATCTTCAGGTTAGGGACCCATCTAAACAAATTTTATATTTACTTCCTAAGATACACAAATCGATTACACATCCCCCAGGTAGGCCTATTGTATCTGGCCATGGTTCACTCACTGAACCATTATCTGTATTCCTAACACAATATCTTAAACCTCTCCTATCACAAGTCAGGGCAAGAATTCAGGATACCACCCAATTTTTGAAAATCATTGAGGATACACAGCTTGAGCCAGAATGGTTGATGTGTACGTTGGACGTAAAATCTCTGTATACCAGTATACCCCACTGGGCAGGGCTTCTTGCTTTAGAATATTGGTTGAATAAGGCTGAGCTATATCCACCAGGTTTCAACACATTGCTGATCTGTATGTCCGAACATGTCCTTAATAAAAATGTATTCTACTTTCAGGGGGACTGTTACTGGCAACTGCAAGGTACGGCCATGGGGGCCTCTTTTGCCCCAATTTATGCAGATCTTTTTATGGCCTATCTTGAGGAGTGCCTTATATATAATCCCCTACACAACATTTATTTAGTGGAAATGGACATTTGGCGGAGATATTTAGATGATTGCTGGATGGTGTGGCGTGCTGATGCTACTTACCTCATGGAATTTGTGGAATATTTAAACAACAATATTTGGGGCATTGAGTTTTCTATTACATCGCACAGGGATCAAATAGATTTTTTGGATGTTACTATATATCGAAATATGGACCATACACTAAATACGAAGATCCATTGCAAATACCCACAGTTTAACTCAATGCTGCATGCCTCTAGTATGCATCCACGCCACACCATCCGCAATATCCACAAATCTCAATATCTGAGGATCCGCAGGATCAATTCCTCAGATATTGATTATAAAAATGCCAAAGCTGATTTAAAGAATAGATTTTTGGACAGGGGATACTCTATATTTGATATTGAATCCGCCAGAGTTTGGACTGATCAAAAAGAAAGGCAAACATTGTTAGAATACAAGGACCATAGCAACAATCCCAAGGAAGATAATATCAGGTTTATTACTACCCTGGGCAAGAATCATCAAATTGTTAGGAGAGTTATCAATAACAATTGAAATATTTTACTAGCCAACGATTATCTTCGTGGGATCCTGGGTAATCAATGCTCATTTTCATATAGGAGAGGCAAAACATTGGGAACATTATTTTCTCATTACAAACAAAAGGAAAGTGGAGGGGCCAAGTACAAACAGCTCACCCTAACAGGGGACGAACTACTGGGAACTTTCCCTTGTGGACATTGTACCTCATGCACACAAGTCAATAAGCTTAAACAATTTACCAGCTCCAACACTAGTAAGGTGTATGATGTTAGAATTTTTGGAAATTGTTCATTTAGTTGGGTAATATATTTGGCGACCTGTCAATGCAGCGCATTTTATGTGGGCAAAACCTCACGTTCTTTAAGAATTAGGATTGGGGAACATCGCAGCGATATTCGCAATAAGAAATTGTCTAATGCTTTATATCAACACATGGTTAAACATCCAACTGCCAAATTTATGTTCACTATTATTGATAAAATCACTGGAAATAGACATAACCAACAGGGATGGCAAAGTATACTCAGTCATAAAGAAAAATATTGGATCATACATCTTGGTGCATTATTTCCACCTGGACTTAATGACCATTTATGACTTATTATTTATACATCCATATTTTACCATATCCCCCTTAGACTCATTTAGGATATATTCCTCATTTTTGTACACCTCTATTTAGTATTAGTGAAGTACATTATTATATTTCCTGTTTTTGGTGACATCAGAATTGTATTCTTTAAGAATGATTTTCTCTATACTTATATTGTATATTTTGATAAGTATTTACTTTTATTTGTATGACTATGTGGTCATTTTCATGTTTATACATGATGTATATGTTGTTATCAAGATCTACAGTGCATACCCACATGGTCATTTAAATGTATATATACAAATTTGTTACTTTCAGCTGGTCAGAATTATTATATGTTTTATACATTTGTAGGGTATACAGCTCTATTCCTATTGGTCAGGGCTTATAAAAATTCTGGATTGAGATGCTGGTGTAATGTCTTATTACTACTCACTGAAGAAGGCGACAGCTGAAACTAGTCTGGGTTGAGTGAATTATATTTTGTCTGGGGCATTATATGTCCTTTTCTTTTTTTACCTCGAATTAAAAGGTGGCTCTACAGATGCTGGCCTTTTGGCGTTTTTTCAAGCTACCATGATTCCCACATCTGGCATTTGACGCAGATGTACCAGACATTTGCCAATGGGGACATCCCACATGGACACCTAGTGGGGGATGTAGGTTATGCACTGGAGCCGTGGCTGATGACACCCATCAGAAACGCACACACACCTGAACAGGAACGCCATAATGAGGCACACGCACAAACACGTAATGTAATAGAGCGTGTGTTTGGGCTGCTCAAGTCACAGTTCCGGTGTCTGGACACATCTGGTGGAGCCTTGCAGTACACACCAACTACAAGTACCCAAATTGTCATGGTATGTGCTATGCTACATAATATGATCTTGCGAAAACAGCTGCAGCAGGACCAGCATAGGGCTGGGCCAAACAACCCCCCACCATTGCCAAGGCCATCACAGGCAGAGCGTGACTCAGAGGAGGAACAACCTGAGCCTGCCCCAGTAGGCAGAAGGAGGCATGCCCAGTATGCCCTGGCCTTGGCAAAGAGGCAATGCATAGCACATACACTGGCTCAGTAGGAACCCTGGGAATGATACCCCCTCTGACTCACTCAAATAATAACAGGGATGCCTAAAATGACATGACCTGCTCACAAACATTTACAGGGAGTGTAATACGTGCATCCGACAGAGGCAGCCCTGCAGCACCACCTGAGGCATGAATGCCATGTGTTAAGTAATGTAACACCATGTACTATATGCACACCTGAGGACCCTGACTAACATCCTACCCTCACCAAGCATCATGCCACAATATGACAATGAGATGATCAAGTGCAATAATTGGCTGAAGTATCGCAGCTAGTCAAAGGGGATCCAATGTGTGCCAGCCTGGGATGACATGCTGAGCATGACATGATGCTCCACCTGCTAGGACTGGCGTGCACCTATCAGTGCAGGCCGTATGGATACTGGCAAAGGCTGTTGTTACCCACAGTGTGCCCTGAATAGGTAAGGCTCAAAACACAAACCTACCTCCATAGGTATCAGAAGGGATAAGAACCTAGATGTAATGCTACCCAATGCCAGAAGTCGAAACAGCAAGATGCATGCAGTCAAAACTCACCCAGTATGGAGAATGTTGATATCTGTGCTGCAACAGAAAACTGGGTCAAGGCTCACAACAGCACCCTAACACTACCAGGTTACACCTCATACTGTGCTGTACAGCCTCAAAACATGGAGCAAGCTACAAAAGGAGGGTGACTAGCAATAATTGTCAAGGATAACCACACCCCCATGTTGGTCCCACAACAAGAAGCAGCATGGACTAGCCATGGTCAAGTAACAGTGGCTAAAACTGCCCCCCAGTTTATAGCCTGCTACAGACTACTGTCCCAACACCAGGAACTGCACCTGGCCTATGCTGGAATACATGAATATATCAAGTCCTCCAAACCACATTATATTGGGTGACTGAAAATACCCAGACATAGACTGGGAGCATTATACTAGCCCCAACACTGTAGGACAAAAGTTCATAGAATCCATATACCAAAATGCCCAGGAAAAACGTACCACTCCCACAAGAGGGGTAAGCATACTGGATGTGATAATCAGCAACATGGGTACTGGATGGCAAGACGAGAAGTGTATTACTCACTGGTAAAACCAGACCATAGAGTAATCACACTGGATATACAAATCCTGACCACAGTCCCTGGCCAGAAAACCACAGTGAAAAACATGTGTAAAGCAATATTTGCACTCCTCCAAACTGATGTGGAATCCATTAAAGGTCCTGTGCAGGTGCAAAATATGGGCCACACCTCAGAACCTGTAGTACAGCCATTCCATGAACACTGCCAAGAATGCTTGGATTATGCAATCCTAAATTAAAACAAGACACAATGCCATACACACAGGCATCTGGCATGGTGGACACCAGCCATAACCAAACCATGCAAGAGAATGAGGAAGCTACTACATGATAGAGCAAACATAAAACATGAAGTAATCACTGATCAGTAGTATGGCAATAAAATATGTCCACACATGCAATCCACTAAGGCCAGCCACAACAAGTTGAATCTGTGAATCTTGAGGCAATGTTACACCTGCCCCAAGTACACAGACAACCCCCAACTTCCCCCAAGAAATACAAATATATGTGAGAGATGCAACCATCTATCCAAACTGGAGGCTGAGCTCCCTCAACTCAGTACTCCCAAAACAAGTCAGGAGGAGAAGGTAACCACACACACCACAAACACAGTCCCACATAGACCTATCACAACTGCAAACCAAAGACATAAACACAGAAAAACATTCCCGGAGGCCCGAATCACAAACACACCACACCAACAGAGGCCTCCAAAGCAGACACCCAATCAAACAACCTCCAAACATAGCACATGCAACACATAGTACACAAAGCTGGTGTGCCAAACAGTCACAGACCAGAAAGAGAAACAACATGCCTGATACAGTTGTAATAGGTGACTCCATAGCGAGACACACTGCTGTCCCGCACACCAGACTGAACAAGGGAAGGGTACAGTAAGCTGCCTGTAGGCTGCCACAATACGCCACATAACACAAGTATGCAGGTCACCCCAAAGCAAGTAGAAATATGATGCAGTCATAGTCCATGCTGGTGTGAATGACCTGAGATGTACCTCCCAGGACTACATGAAAAGAGACATAGATGAGCTCTCTGATTATGTAGTCCAGGCCGGTATGACACTGACCGTTTGCAGCATCCTACCCTCACCAAGAATGATGCCACAGTACAAACACGGAATGATCAGTTATAACAAGTGGCACAATTACTGGTGTCATTCCAAGGGGATCCAATGTCTGTTTGCTTGGGATGTCATGCTTGACAAGCCACGCAGCTGTTCCAGGGATGGCTTGCACCTGTTACCCCTGGGCGTCTGGATATTGGATAAGGCTTTTGCCACCTCCATAGAGCCTTTTGTAGGCAAGGCTGAAAAGACTAACCCACCACCCTACAAAACATAAGTGGAAAGAAACATAAGTGTAATGCTGACCAATGCCAGATGTGTAAACCCCAATATGCATGCTCCCGAGGCCATCCCTAGTATGGAGAACATCGATGTCTGTGCAGTGACAGAAACCTGCTGCAAGCCTCCTGACAGCACACCAGCACTACCAGGTTATACCACATATCATGCGTCATGGCCCCAAAACCTGGAACAAAACATAAAAGGAGGGTGAGTATCGATATTCAACACAGACACCCATACGTCCAGGTAACTGACAATGCACAAGGCATTGGAGTCCACCCATGTGCAACTAACCATAGGCAAGACTGCTGTACAGTCTGTAGCATGATACAGACCACACCCTCACACACAGGAACCCCACCCAGCCGTCCTGAAGACACTGGACAGTATGAATGTCCCACCAAATACCAAACAAGGTAGTCACAAATTACCACATAGGTGGTAAACCATTATGTATGGAAAGAGTAATCAGGGACCTAGGGACACAAGTGGACAGTAACCTGTTATGTGACACTCACATTGCCAATGTGGCTAGGAAGATTGTCTACATTGGACACCGTATCATGAAAGGATTCACATCTACGTCAACAGAGGTCATTGTGCCCCTATACTGCTCTCATATCACACCCATAATCTAGTACAATGCCTCATATGGGATGTACCTTACCTGACACCTGCAGCAGTTAGAAAGACCTCAAAGGTACCTCACCAAGAAGATAAAGGGTCTCAAATATATGTCATATGCTGCCTGGCTGTAGACACCCCAGCTGAATGCAGTCACATACTGCCTACACAGAGGCATTGCATGCCTGTTGTACAAGGCCATGTCCAACACAAGAGTAATGGACATGCTCCACCCCAGAAAACTCAAAGCCATCGGAGTTGTGAGAGTGAGAGATGTCAACCTCAACACATAATGAAATAGGATGTGCTGGAGGGACAGATACATACCCAGAGGCTCCCCACACCCTGGAACAGAATCCCACTCCATGTTAGGCAGAGCCCCTCACTGACACTCTTCAAGTTACACTGGGGGTCTTCACTGTGTCACATCCAGACAGAGGCACAGAAAAGCAAATCATAAATGGCCATAATATTCACATAGCAAGGGGTAGCGAAAGCCACACACACTCTGGCTAGGCTAACAAATGCCCTAGGGTGGATAGCCTAGTATGAACCTGTGAACCTATGAAGATACAAATTGTACAGGACACTAAGGATAATCCCAAGGCTTCCACAACTGATGGTAGGAACCGTGTTGGGAATTCACAGATATGCTCTGAATCACACAAATATCACAAACAACATACCAAACACACACACATATTGCCAACATACATCCTGACAGGTGCAGTGCAAACCCCCCCCCCCCCCCAGAATGCAAAATATCTATCCCAGCAGACTGTTGGCCCCCTGACATTGCAGATGCTGAGGTAACAGCCAGCATCTACAAAGCAAAACACACAGCAGCAATGGTATGAGATGGTGTCCTGGGCTGAGTCCAACATGGACTCCAAGACGAATGGAATGCCAATTCACACTACTGCTCAATGTCAGCCTTACCACAGGATATGTACCCAAAGAGCAGTGTACAACAACAGTGGTCCTTCTCAACAAAGGTGTTGCCTGAATGGATACTGAAAACTACCACCCCAGAATCCTGAGAAGCTCGGTCTGCACAGCTATGGAAAGGATCAGCATGTACCGCAGACATAAAGATATCGGGGACCTACTGACACCGGACCCTACCCAATGTGACTTTCTTAAGTGCAGATCCTGCTCCTAAACATGTTTGACTCATTTGAAACAGTCATTAAGGTCATTGATGAGGGCAATGTGGTCCACACAGCGTAGCTGGACCTTGCAAAGGCTTCTATACAATACCTTACGTGTTCATTATAGATATGCTCACCAGCTTAAATATAAACCCCTATGTCAGTAGAGGGGTTGCAAACCAGACCAAGGACAGAACAGACATGGTCAGACATGCTGCAGCCATGTCAGACTACAAACCAGATATAACTGGCATCCCACAAGGCTTGGTCCTGGGATCTCACTCATCTGGTATATATGTCCCATAGGTACAGGCCAACATGGAAGGACTGTGTCTGAACATGTTTGCAGAGGACTACAAACTGCTCACCATATATGACCCTCCAGCTGACACAAGCATCCCACAAAAGGGCCACATAGAAACAGACAACTGGTGCCATAGCCATGTCAGCAAGCTAATTGCAGAAAAGTGTATAGTCAACCCCCGTGGATATACAGTAAGTGCCCACAAATTACCACATAGGTGTTAACCCATTACATACTTAACATGTAATGAGAGACCTGGGGACACAAGGTGATAGATATCCTGCATTGGACAAACATGTGGCTGTAGTGTTCACAGAAACATACCATACACCCACCTAATCATGTAGGTTGTCAGATCTAGATAAGGGGAGGTCATTGTGGCTCTGCAGTCATCCTTCATCAGCGTTACAATTGACTACAATAGCCCCTGTGGGATGTACCTCAGCAGACACCTCCATCAACTGTAAAGTCCCCAACAGTACCTCACCAGGAGTATCAAAGAGCTTGCACAGATGCCATGTGTTGCCTGATTAAACAAACTGCAGCTACACACACTGCCATACTGCCCACCCAGAGGCAAGCTGTGCCTGATGTATAAAGCCATGTCCAAGCTGGTATCAATAAACATGCTGCACCTTGTACAATCTGAATGGCAGTGAGCTATGCAGATGAGAGACCTGAACCCCAGCACTGACTTACATAGGACAAGCTGTACTGCATGATCCATAACACAGAAGCCACCCCCACCCATGAGTAAACTCCCAGTACAGGCTATCCATAGAGTCACTCATCGATTCTCCTCAAGAGGAATCTTGATGAGTGGATGGGAGATGGTAGCTTTACCCTGGGTATCACTGTTATGTCACAGGTAGACAGAGGCACAGTATACTAACCATGACATATGTCATGGCAAACTCCACTTACAATGTGTGTCGAAGGACAAACACACTCTCCGACTAGCATTAGAAATGGCCTAGGGCACATCGCTAGTGTTTGCAAATGTACACCTATGTTGTGGAATACACTACCGATGTTGGACAAGCCTGGTTTTAGTAGTTCATATCTGAACATAATGCAACATGGTCAGATGTGCACAACTGGCCCCTAACCAGGCTGTTGTGCTCACTATGGAAATGTAAAGCAGTGATAGGACTAAAGCCCAGGATACTGTCCACCACAGTCAAAGTCCTGAACCAGTACACTATACAGTACTACAGTGTTAGGTCAGTGTGAAAGGATGTTGACAACTGTATGCAAAGTATCCCATGCAAACCCTGCAGGCACAGTATAATCTCTGTTGTGTTCACACACAAAGCAGTTTGACAGTAACTACACAACATGACACACAACACACAACCTTAAACGGGAGATATTTGTTGAAGTTCACACTCATCCACAAATGTGGTGGGCTGCAGAGTTCAAGATATGGAAAGCTCACACTGGGCATGCTCACACACTTTGATAAATGAGACATATGTCAGACAACATGCCATGGGAAGGCTGAACTGGGCATGCTCACACACTTAGGCCAAATCTCAGTTTAGCAGTTGGCCACACATATCTGGTATTTGTACGTGTTATTCCAGGAACCAACCACATTACAGCAATCTGCCCAGTGCACACAGTTAAATGACTACAGAGACATACGTGATATAGTGGATCCCTCCCATATGCAAACATCTTCCACAGATACACAAGTTGTTCATACAAACAGGGAATGCTATGGCAATAAAGACCTGCAAACAGTCTATCAGCAACAAATAATGTGCATTTGACAATTAAACATATGGGTGTAGAGGTCAACACTAGGCTGTTTGCCCTAGGGAATGACAGCTTAGCCAGAGTGTGCTTGGCGTCTGCCTCCCCACAGGATGCACATTTCCCTTTCTAAACACTGATGATGTCAGCACCCTATAAGTACAGCAGGAGAAGAGAAACCTCCCAGTAATGTGAATAGCGTGCTCCGCTAATGCGTCTGTCTTGAGTGTCATAACATAGTCAGGTAGGGGTTTGAGTCGTGCAAGTCTGTGTAAAGGAAATGTCCCTTTTGGCAACTGGGAAAACACACTACAGGATGCACATTCCCCTTTCTAAACACTGATGATGTCAGCACCCTATAAGTACAGCAGGAGAAGGAAAACCTCCCAGTAATGTGAATAGCGCGCTCCGCTAGTGCGTCTGTCTCAAGTGTCATAACATAATTAAGAAGGGGTTTGAATCCTGCAAATGTTCGGTGTGTGTGTGAGTGGGGTTGGTAGGTGTGTAAGGGAAATGGCCCTTTTGGCAACTGGGAAAACACAATACAGGATGCACATTCCCCTTTCTAAACACTGATGATGTCAGCACCCTATAAGTACAGCAGGAGAAGGGCAATCTCCCAGTAATGCGAATAGTGCACTCCGCTAATGTGTCTGTCTCAAGTATCATAACATAGTTAGGTAGGGGTTTGAATCCTGCAAACGCTCAGTGTGTGTGAGTGGGGTTGGTGTGTGTGTAAGGGAAATGTCCTTTTTGGCAACTGGGAAAACACAATACAGGATGCACATTCCCCTTTCTAAACACTGATGATGTCAGCACCCTATAAGTACAGCAGGAGAAGAAAAACCTCCCAATAATGCGAATAGCATGCTCTGCTAATGCATCTGTCCCGAATGTCATAACATAGTCAAGTAGGGGTTTGAATCCTGCAAGTGTCTGTGTAAAGGAACTGTCCCTTTTGGCAACTGGGAAAACACACTACAGGATGCACATTCCCCTTTCTAAACACTGATGATGTCAGCACCCTATAAGTACAGCAGGAGAAGGGAAACCTCTTAGTAATGTGAATAGCACGCTCCGCTAATGCGTCTGTCTTGAATGTCATAACATAGTCAGGAAGTGGTTTAAATCTGGCAAGTGTGAGTGGGGTTGGTGTGTGTGCAAATCTGGGTGAGAGAAATGTCCCTTTTGGCAACTGGGAAAACACAATACAGGATGCACATTCCCCTTTCTAAACACTGATGATGTCAGCACCCTATAAGTACAGCAGGAGAAAGAAAACCTCCCAGTAATGCAAATAGCACGCTCTGCTAATGCGTGCATTTCGAGTGTCATAACATAGTCAAGTAGGGACTTGAATCCTGTAAATGGCAAGTGTGTGTGTTTGGATGAGGGGGGTTAGTGTGTGTGAGGGAAATATCCCTTTTTGGCAACTAGGAGAACAGACTACAGGATGCACATTCCCCTTTCTAAACACTGATGATGTCAGCACCCTATAAGTACAGCAGGAGAAGAAAAACCTCCCAGTAATGCAAATAGTGTGTTCTGCTAATGCTTAGTTTCTGTGAGGCCATTTTTGCTTGGGCTAAAGGAAAGTCTCTCTGTTGTTCAGTGGCAGTGAAAAACATTGAGCAGCTCCCCTGCCCCCCGTGGGAGTGGTTACTGACTTGAAACTGTAGTTTTATTGGCCTTATTGGGTCAATTCCTGGCTCTTTCCAGCCCCTGCTAGCAAGCACTCTTTAGCGTGCTTTAGCGCGATTTAGCGTGGAGTTGCCACTAGAGCAGCATTGGGCAGCGTTGGTTTAACAAGGTTAAACTTTTTCTGGCTCCATAAAGTCTGTTCTTCATTTTTTCCCTGAGAACTGCTCTACTAGTAATCTAAACAGTATATCCCTTAACTAAAAAGCGCAGCACTTGCTCCTAAAAAGCTTTTTTTTTTTCTTCAAAAAAAAAAAAAAAAAAGCTCAGCACTTGTCTTAAAAGCATCTTCTTTTCAGGCTTAGCACTTCTGTATTATACAAAGTCCCTCACTAGCAACCCCCCCCCCCCAGGAGTACCCACTTCCTTACTAAGTCCTCTCTCATTCAGTTACACCCCAAACTTCTTAATTTCTCTAGCATGTCGAAGGGCCAGATGCTGGCGTCCTCCTGTCCAGTTGGTGAATCTGGGAATATTGAGGCAATGTTACAATTGCCTCATGTACACAGACAACCCTCTCCTCCTCCCACATAACACAAATACTTGCGAGAGATGCAGCTATTTAGCCAAACTGGAGGCTGAGCTCTCTCAACTCAGGACTGGCAAGACCAGACAGGAGGAGAAGGCAACTACACACACCACAAAACCAGTCTCACATAAAGCTATCACAACAATGAATCAAACACATAAACACAAAAAGACATACGGAGGCTCTGAGCAAAAATTTACCTAAACAGCAGAGTCCTCCAAAGCAGACACCCAAGCAACCGCCACCTCATGACACACCATAGGCAACACATAAAACACAAAATCAGTTTGCAAAGCAGTCACAGCCCTTAAGGCCAAATACAACACCAAACATACTTGTCATAGGTGACTCCATAGTCAGACACACTGATGTCCCACTCACCAGGCTGAACAAGGAGAGGGTCACAGTAAGCTGCCTATCGGGCGCTAGAATCCGCCACATAACACAAGCACTTGGGTCACTCCACAGCAAGTACAAATATGACACAGTCATTGTCTGTGCTGGTGTGAACGACCTGAGACGTACCTCCCTGGACTACATGAAAAGAGACATAGAGGAGCTCTCTGATTATGTAGCCCAGGCAGGTATGACCCTGACCCTGAGCAGCATCCTTCCTTCACCAAGAATGATGCCACAACATAGAGACAAGATGATCAGCTTTAACAATTGGCTTAATTTCTGGTGTCATTCAAAGGGGATCCAGTGTCTGTCTGCCTGGGATGACATGCTTGACAAGCCACGCTGCTTTGCAAGGGACGGCTTGCACCTGTCACCCTGGATTCGGATATTGGCTAAGGCTCTTGCCACCCCATAGTGCCTTTTAGGCAAGGCTCAAATTCTAAACCTACCACCCTAGAAAACAAAAATGGGAAGAAACTAAGAGTAATGCTGCTCAATGCCAGAAGTCTAAATCTCAAAATGCACTTTTCGAGGCCTTTCTCAGTATGGAGCACATCGATGTCTGTGCTGTGACTGAAACCTGGTTCAAGGCTCCTGAGAGCACCCCGGCACTATCAGGTTTTACCTCATATCATGCGTTCGGCCCCAAAACCCGGACCACACCACAAAAGGAGGGTGTATCCATATTCATCAAGGATACCCACACCTCCAGGTTGGTGCCAACGCACGAAGCATCGGAAACCATCCAGGTGCAATTAACCATAGGCAAAACTGCTCTACAATTTGTAGCATGCTACAGGCCACCCTCTCAAACTCAGGAACCCCACACAGCCTTCCTGAAGACACTGGTGGGTATAAATGTATCTCCAAACACCATTATATTGGGTGACTTCAACTACCCGAATATAGACTGGGAACATTACTCAAGCCCAAACTTTCTAGCCCAAAGGTTCCGGGAGTTCATAAATTCAAATGCCATGGAACAACTAGTCACCGTTCCCACAAGAGGAGAAAATATACTAGATCTCATCATCACAAACATGGGGACAAAATGCTCCACACCGGAAGTATATCCCTCATTGGTGAGATCAGATCATAAACTAATCTCACTGGATATCCACATTCCGCCCCCACCCCAAACAAAAAAGACCACAGTGAAGAACTTCTCTAAAGCAAACTTCACACTACTCAAGACTGGTGTGGTATCCTTCAAGGCCCCCGAGCCAGTGGAAACCACAACCCAAGCTGCAGAAGCCCTTACAAATGCCTTCTACGAACACCTCCAGGACTGCATGGATCAGGCAATCCCTAATAAAACCAAGACTCTTTCCACCAAGGGCAAAGCAAGACTCTTTCCACCAAGGGCAAACGTCCAGTCTGGTGGACCCCAGCCATAAACAAACTTTACAATAAGAGGAGAAAGCTGTTACATGATAGAGCAAAATCCATAAAAGAGAAGACAACTTTGATCATTATTAGTAAAAAAATACAAGCACTCCTAAAATCATCCAAGGCCAACTTTGAGAGAAAAATTGCCATAGATTCAAAAGACAATCATAAGGCCTTCTTCAGCTATGTTAGAAACCTGGGTGGAAACTCCCAGATATGCTCAGAATTAGTCCAAAATGATACAAAAATCACTGAACCCACAGACATTGCCAACATACTGGCAGACAGGTTCAGTGCAAACTTCACCCCCCTCCCCCCCAAAAGGAGAGATAACTATCCCAGCGGAGTGCAGCCTCCCAGACATCTCCAATGTGCAGGTGAAAGCTGCTCTCTCTAAAGAAAAAAACACAGCATCAATGGGACTTGATGGTGTCCCCGGCTGTGTGCTACACGAACTCAATGAGGAACTAAACCCGCACATAAGGCAGCTGTTTAATCTTAGCCTTACCACAGGATACGTGCCCAAGGAGTGGCGCACGGCAACTGTGGTCCCACTCCACAAAGGCGGTGCCTCTACGGACCCTGGTAATTACCGCCCCATAAGCTTAACAAGCCTGGTCTGCAAAGCTATGGAGAGGATCATAATGGAACTCATAAACAAAGACATAGGGGACTTGCAGACATTGGACCCGACCCAGTTTGGCTTTGTCAAGGGCAGATCATGCCTTTTGAACTTGGTCGACTTCTTGAAACAGTCACCAAGGCCATTGATGAGGAAAGGCAGTCCATACAGCCTACCTTGATCTTGCAAAGCTTCACACAATACCCCACTCGGGTATTATAGAGAAACTTACCAGCTTAAATGTAAACCCATATGTCACAAGATGGGTTGCAAACTGGCTAAAGGACAGAACCCACAGGGTTAGAGTAGCTGGCGCCATGTCAGACTCCAAGCCGGTCACAAGTGGTGTCCAACAGGGCTCAGTCCTTGGCCCCCTGTTGTTCGGCATCTACTTCTCAGAAGTACAGGCTAACATAGGAGGACTATGGCTGACAAAGTTTGCAGATGACTGCAAACTGGGAGCCATAGTGGAAAGTACATCGGACACAGATATCCTTCAGAGGGGTCTCACGGAAACTGATAGCTGGTGCCAGAGTCATGGCCTGAAGTTAAATGCCAAAAAATGTATATTCATACCCTTCGGGAAAAACAAGGTAACCCCAAGCTACCATATAGGTGGCAATCCACTAAGCACAGAAGAGGTTATCGGGGACCTGGGGACCCAGGTTGACAGTGGCCTTTATTTTGACACTCACATTGCTAAAGTGGTTAGAAAAACCTTCTACATTGCCCACCTGATCATGAAGGGATTCACATCCAGATCAAGTGAGGTTATTGTTCCCCTGTACTCTTCACTTATCAGACCAATGATCGAGTACAATGCCCCATTCGGGATGTATCTCACCCGACACGTGCAGCAATTGGAGAGACCCCAAAAGTTCCTCACCAAAATGATAAAGGGACTCCAAAATCTGTCATATGCTGCCAGACTGAAGAAACTCCAGCTCTATTCAGTCGCATACCATCTGCTCAGAGGTGACCTGTGCCTGACATACAAGGCCATGTCCAACCCGGAATTATAGGGCATGCTCCACCTCAAAAAATCCAAATCTACCAGATCCACTAGAGCAAGTGACTTAAACCTTAGCACAGATATAAATAGGACATGCTGGAGGGATAGATTTGTCACCCAGAGACTCCCTATGTTGTGGAATAAAATCCCGGTCCATGTGAGGCAGAGCACCTCGCTGGCTCTGTTCAAGAGAAATCTTGACCGGTGGATGGGTGATCATAGGTTTACCCCAGGAATCATCTCTGTGTCACTGCTGGACAGAGGCACAACAAACTAATGGGCACAGTATTTTTTAACATAAGGGGTGGCGTAAGCCACAAAAACTCTGGGCTAGGCTTATAAGTGCCTTAGGGCAGATAGCCTAGTATAAACCTATGAACCTATGAACCTATCCGTCTCAAGTGTCATAACATAATCAGGTAGTGGTTTGAATCCTGCAAATGGCAAGTGTGTGTGTTTGGATGAGGGGGGTTAGTGTGTGTGAGGGAAATGTCCCTTTTGGCAACTAGGAGAACAGACTACAGGATGCACATTCCCCTTTCTAAACACTGATGATGTCAGCACCCTATAAGTAAAGCAGGAGAAGGGCAACCTCCGAATAATGTCAATAGCATGCTCCACTAATGTGTCTGTTTTGAGTGTCATAACATAATTAAGTAGGGGTTTGAATCCTGCAAATGCTCAATGTGTGAGTGGGGTTGGTGTGTGTTTGAGGGAAATGTCCCTTTTGGCAACTGGGAAAACAATACAGGATGCACATTCCCCTTTCTAAACACTGATGATGTCAGCACCCTATAAGTACAGCAGGAGAAGGTATGTGGCATGGACAATGACTGAGTCATATGTGTCCATGCCTCTGACTGACCTGTATGCTTGTGTTATGTGGTGGACCATAGTGCCCCACGGACATATCACTGTGACCTTCACCTTGTCCAGCCTGGTGAGCGTGACCACACTGTGCCGGACAATAAAGGTAGCTAACACAACTGTGGCAGGTGTGTTGTCTAGCCGTACAGGCTGTGACTGTTTGGCACACAGGATTTGTGTGCTATGTGTTATGTGTGATGTGTTCAGGCATAACGTATGCCTGTCTGCCAGCTGCAGAGGTGTGTGCCGCCCAGGCAGGATGCTATTATAAGGCTCCACGAATGGCCCAGTGTGTACACATGCTTATATTGCTGTCAGTGTAGGTCTACATCAGACTGGTATTGTAGTCACTGTAGTATTGCATGCCACCTGACAGGCTATGCCAGTACTGGGTTCAGAGTGCTTAGTCCCCAGTTTGGCTATGTGGTTCCATCTCATACATGTGTTGTACATCCATGTGTAGGGGAGAGGGTTGACTGTGTACATGTGGCAGCTGTGACATTGCCACATGACCCACATGTTCCACAACTGTACCATAGAGGTGACTGACAACTGACCTTTGCACATGCTACCATAGTATTGTGATTGCCATGGTGATTAACAGCACATAGGGCCAATGGGGAACAAGGTACATAGGTTCATAGCTTCATACTAGGCTATCTGCCCTAGGGCATTTAAGAACCTAGCCAGAATGTGTTTGGCTGTCGCCATCCATTGTAAATATATCTTGCCATGCCCTTTTCCGAGGTTAGTATACTGTGCCTCTGTCTAACAGTGACACAGAAGTGATACCCGGGGTAAACCGACAATGTCCCATCCACTCATCAAGATTCCTCTTGAAGAGAGTCAATGAGGGACTCTGCCTAACCTGGACTGGGATTTTATTCCAGAGTGAAGTGAGCCTCTGGGTTATGAATATGTCCCTCCAGCATGTCCTATTTATTTCAGTGCTGAGGTTCAGGTCTCTCAAGCGTGTAGCCCGATGGGATTTGGATTTTCTCAGGTGTAGCATGCCCATTAATTCCGGGTTTGACATGGCGTTATACATTAGGCACAGATCGCCTCTGAACAGGCGGTATGCCACTGAGTAGAGCTGGGGTTTCTTTAACTGGTCAGCATATGGCATCTGTTTGAGCCCTTTGAACCTCTTGGTGAGGTACTTGTGGGGTCTTTCCAGTTGCTGCAGGTTTCTGGTAAGGTACATCCCAACAGGGGGATTGTACTCAATTATGGGCCTGATGAGGGATGAGTAAAGAGGCACGATGTCCTCCCCTGATGTAGATGTGAATCCCTTCATGATGGGGTGGGCTATATACAATGCCTTTCTAACCACTTTGGCCACGTGGTTGTCAAATGAGAGATTGCTATCAACTTGGGTCCCCAGGTCCCTAATTACTTCTTCTGTACATAATGGAGTACCACCTATGTGGTACTTTGTGGACACTTTGTTTTTGCCAAAGGGGATGACTATACACATTTTTGCATTCAGCTGGAGGCCATGGCTCTGGCACAAGTTGTCTGTTTCTATGAGGCCCCTTTGGAAGATGCTTGTGTCGGCTGGAGAGTCGATTATGGTGGCCAGTTTGCAGTCATCTGCATATTTGGTCAGCCACAGTCCTTCCGTGTTGGCCTGTACCTCCGATAAATATATACCAAACAAGAGAGGTCCCAGGACTGAGCCTTGTGGGACACCACTTGTAACTGGTTTGGAGTCTGGCATGGCTCCAGCAGTTCTAACCATGTGGGTTCTGTCCTTGAGCCAGTGTGCAATCCATCTAGTGACATAGGGGCTCATATTTAAGCTGGTGGGCTTCTCTAGAATGCCCTAGTGGGGTATTGTTTTGAAGGTTTTTGCGAGGTCCAGGTAGGCTGTGTGGACCACCTTCCCCTCGTCAATGGCCTTGATGACTGTTTCAAAGAAATCAACCAGGTTTGAGAGGCAGGATCTGCCCTTAACAAAGCCAAACTGGGTATGAACCAGTGTCTGTAGGTCCCCAATATCTATATTTATGTGGTCCATGATGATCCTTTCCATAGCTCTGCAGACCAAGCTAGTGTGGCTTATGGGGCGATAGTGTCCAGGATCTGTTGAGGCACCACCTTTCTGTAGAGGGACCACTGTTGCTGTACGCCACACTTTGGACACATATCCTGTAGTAAGGCTGGGATTGAACAGTAGTTTTATGTTTGGTTGTAGCACGTATTGGAGGTCATGTAGGACACAGCCTGGGACACTGTCTGGTCCCATTGATGCAGTGTGTATTGCTTTGGAGAGGGCGGCTCTTACCTGAGCATCTGAGATGTCAGGGGGACAGCACTCTGCTGGGATACATATTTGCCCTTTCAGTGTGGAGGGGGGTGAGAAGTTTGCACTGAACCTGTCAGCTAGAATGTTGGCAATGTCTATGGGTTTGGTGTTTCTATTGACATTTTGGACTACCTCTGAGCATATCTGGGAATTACCACCCAGGTTCCTAACATAACTGAAGAAAGCCTTGTGATTATCCTTAGTGTCCTGTGCAATTTCTCTCGAGGCTGGCCTTAGACATTCTTATGAGTGCCTGTAGTTATTTGCTAATACTGATCAGTGATGCCTTCCCTTTTTGGGATTTTGCTGTATCATTTAGTAGCTTCCTCCTTCTATTGTGTAGTTTGTTTATGGCTGGGGTCCACCAGACAGGACGTCTGCCTTTGGAGGATTGGGTCTTGGTTTTATTTGGGATCACATGACCCATGCATTCCTGAAGGTGTCCATAGAATGCGTTTATAGAGGAATCTGCGTTCTGGTCTGTAGTTTCCACAGGCTCAGGGGCTTTGAAGGCTTCCACCTCAGTTTTGAGGAGTGTGAATTTGCTTTAGAGAAGTTTTTCACTGTGGTGTTCTGGGCAGGGGGTGGGGTCGGGATGTGAATATCCAGTGAGATTAGTTTATGGTCCGATCTTACCAGTGAGGGATACACTTCTGGTCTGGAGCACAGAGTCCCCATGTTGGTGATGATCAGGTCCAGTATGTTTCACCTTCTTGTGGGAGTGGTAACAAGTTGTTCCATAGCATTTGAGCTCATATATTCTAGGGATCTTTGGCCTAGGGTGTTGGAGCTAGAGTCATGCTCCCAGTCCATATTTGGGTAGTTGACGTCGCCCGATATAATGGTGTTTGGAGAGACCTTCATATTTCCACTGTTCACAGGATGTCCGAGTGCAGTTCTTGGGTTTGGGAGGGTGGTCTGTAGCAGGCTATAACCTGGAAGGCAGTTTCACCCATTGTTAGTTGCACATGGATAGTCTCTGATGCTTGGTGCTTTGCCACCAACCTGGAGGTGTGGGTATCTTTGATGACTATCAATACTCCCCCTCCATTTGTGGTTCTTCCAAGTTTTGGGGCTGAAAAGCATGGTATGAGGTATAACCTGGTAGTGCTGGGGTGCTCTCGGTAGCCCTGAACCAGGCATCTGTTACTGCACAGATATCGATGTTCTCCATGCCAAGGAGAGTTTCGGGTGCATGCATCTTGAGGTTTAGACTTCTGGCGTTGGGTAGCATTACTCTTAGTTTCTTATCCCCTGTGATACCTATGAAGGTGGGTTTGTCATTTGAGCCTTGCTTAACATAGGCACTATGGGGGTAGCAAGAGCCTTTGCCAATATCTGAAAGCCCAGGGGTGACAGGTGCAAGCTGTCCCTAGCGAAGCTGGTGGTTCAATTGAAGATGAATATGTGAGGGTGTAGTGCCTGTGATTAGTTAGCAGTAGCATATATGACTGCTCATGTGGACACATGCCAGGTAAGTCATATGCAATGTGTCACAGGCAACGTACATGTGAACAGGACATACAGTGACATTCTGTCAAGTGAGACATGGACATACATATAGTAAGCTATGCATATGTCACTAGGAGTCCACAGAAGCTCTGTAACTATGCATTGCAGGTGGGATCAGTATTCCAGGGTAATTGCAAGCAAACATGCATGCAAACAAAGCTACAGTAAGCAGGGCTGCATGTAGCCCATTGTACAACAAACAAGCTGCACCACTTCCAGTAGGTAACACTGTAAATATGCAGGCACTATGCACATCTACATGGAAATACACAGGTCAGATGGTTAGGGTCCTGTCTCAGCGCACACAAGTGTACAGACCATGTACTTTCAGGATGTACAATAACTGGATGGAAACCCATGTGCTCATATCTGCAGTAATACACATGTCAAATAATAGACACTGAGCCTTCACTCAGTGGTTCCATACATAGTAGGATGTGTGCTACCTGGCCTGCCACCACAGTATCCCTGACATGTCTGGGGACTCTCCCTCCTGTGACAGTTAGTTTTGTGTGTTGGGGCTTTCTAGCATGGTATGAGATGTGAGCTTGCAGTGCTAGGGTGCTCCTGTGTGTCCTGTACCAGTCGTGTAGTACTGCACACATATCAACATCCTCAAACATCCGCATTGCAGAGTCCAGTGTGGGCAACATGCCAATTGCAGTTTACATGTCCATCATTGCGTATTAATACATTCATTACCTTATCCCCTGTGCTACCTATGTATGTAGCCTTCTGTTGACATCCTTACCACCAGTATGCCAACATGAGCAGATGATACACTATGGTACTTACCATGGGTGTAGACAACAGTACATGACAATCACACCCTTACTGCATCAGGCATGCTGTGATATACCCACAATTAATTCAGCACACAGTACTGTTAACAACATGATACTATTACTACATGTCTATGTAGTCACCCTGTGCATCAGCAACATGTTAGCCTGTACCTGCACTGATGTTACAGATTGCAGGAGGTGGCACAGTTTCATCATATGCACAGGGTGTGAACTTGGTATGCCTGAGTCAGCCACCGATACCACCGATTGACATGTATGTGTATGTGTGTTGGTGAGAGACAGCAGTACAAGGTGGGGCAATGTTGATGCAGTGTGTGCGTGTATGCAGTAGCCCTAGGTGTTGTCAATTTGCATGTGTGTATGGATGCACAAATTTCCACCTCATGGCTGCCATATACTGGTGTTTGTGGACAGCCACAGACTGTACCTGCCAGGTCATACAGATCAGTGTCTCTGGCCACGGACACGGTACCTGTGCCTTGCAGGGGTGCTACGGACTGTATCCGGTACCAACCCAGACTGGGTACTGTCATCAGAAGCAGGTGTTTGTTGACTGGACACAGATCCCTGTCGGGCCTGGCCAGAGCCATGTGCACGTGGTCTCCTGGGGCGGTCTGATGACAGCACAGACCCAGCATTGCTGGGGCTGCTGCTGGCACTATGGGGGCGGCCGTGGCCCTGTTGTCGTCTGCGACGACTGCAAACTGCTGCTGTTGCTGGCATACGCCCATGTCAACGCCTCAACCGTCCACCATCGCCCTGGCTCATGGACATATAGTTGTGGAACCGGTCTAATATGTCCCCACAACGTCTGTCTATGACATTGGTGAAATTACAGATGGCAGCCGCAATGTCACGCATACTGTCAGTCATGGCTGTGCGACATGCTGTCAGCTCCCTCAGACCCTGTCTGGTGTACCGTTCCATATGTGACTGTGCCTTCATGACAGCCCGAAACATAGCTGAGGTTGTAAGACCTCTGTGGGCATGTCTGACAGGGGCAGTACACCCACGGATGCTCCCACGAGAACCCCTGGACATCTGTCTGTGTGGTACCATCTCTGGGCCATGCCCATGGCTGCTGTGTGGGGAGGCATGTGCCACAGATACCACATTACCCTGGTCAATGCCCACTGTATGCTGTCCATCACCTAGGGACATTGGTGACAAAGGGTGTATTGGCAGGATAACTGTGCACATTGATGGGGGTCGATAGCTGTGTACTGTCAATCGGCTAACCAATGGCGGACCCTGGCATACCTTCCTGTGCCATTACACAGATGTCATCATTATCAGTACCCATGGCACCTGATTCAGGTTCCCTGCTGCATGACACCAGAGCAGCACCAGAACCTGTGGGAGGGAAACAGGAGACACAGTTTACAATGTCTACACATTACCAGTGATGCACACATCCACATATGCACAGGTCCACACATGCACACATGCACACATGCGCACATGCACACATACACACATGCACACATGCGCACATGCACAGGTGCACAGGTGCACAGGTGAACACAGGTGCACACATGCACACATGCACCCATGCACACATGCACACATGCACAGGTGCGCACATGCACACATGCACACATGCACACATGCGCACATGCACACATGCACACATGCACAGGTGCACACATGCACACATGCACACGTACACATGCACACAGTTGCACACAATTGTACAGTACTCAGTATGCATGATATCAACACACAGACACAGAAACACCTACATGCATACAAAGAGCACTACTAAGTGAGCCTAATATTACTATTACTGTCAAGACTATTACAGGTATTGTTAATACACACTCACCAGCATGGATAGGCTGCATTGCTGTTACACCGGAGGGACCTGCAGACGTGAAGAAACTAATGTCAGTGGGCACAACTTTGCCATTGTTACTGAGTATGATACAGGTCAGTAGTACAACAGTCGCCTTTCACAGGTCAGCTGCTAATATTGAGGATATCACACTTGCACATTAAATACTACGGTGACAGCTACAAACCAAGGACACACCTCACACATGCATTAACTACCAGTGTACACAACAGTCAACTATACATATGGCATATTACCTGCACGCTCACTGTCTTGCTGCTGCGTGGCTCCAGCCTCCATCATAATGCATGTCTGCTGCTGTTGTTGTTGCTGGCGGACTGGAGCCACTACACTCATGAGTAGTCCCTCCAGTTTGGTGAGTGGGGGATGTGTAGCCACCCCACCACCTGTGGCGACCTGTTGCCTGTAGATATCCGACGCACGCCGACGGACATTTCTGATTAAATCACTGCAGTGATGTCGTACCTGCTCATATGTCCTATTATGCGTGCCTATGTCATTTACCCAACGGACCAGGTCTTTCCACAGTGCAGCCCTCTCCTGCTGATTCTGGCTGGTGCAGGAAAAGAGTATTGCATAATCCCACACCAGGCTCTGGTGTATCTCCTCATCCTCAGCTGTGGAGTAAGCGGGATTCCGTGGGTGAGCCATGTACCTGAAAAAGAAAATAACCTGATATCAGCAATATATGTCAGCAGAATTTGGCACACATACTACACATGCTACTCGACTGTTATGATACAACATATCTCACATATATAGCATCTGTCTGTCTATTGTTGGATACACATGTAAATGGCCAGGTATCAGTGCTCAGCCAGCAACTGTGCAACAGTACCTGGCACACTCCATACGACATACTACCAAACCCCAGCAGTCAGAACACTGATTCAGGTCCAGAGCACCTCCTCACTCTGGGGTTTGTATCTAGGTACTGTATGGCCTACATCATCAACTACTGTGAGCTGACCACACACTAATTGCCCTGGATATACATATCCCACCTCCACCACCAGCACAAACGACTATAGTGAATAACATTGCAGATGCAAACTTTACACTTTGTAACAGTGACATGGTATCCTTTCAGCCCACTGGGCCAGTGGCAGATACAACCCACAATGCTGACCCCTACACAAATGCTTTCTACAGACATCTCTGAGAATGCATGGATCATGCAATCCCATATATGACCAAGACACTCTCCACAAAGGGACAGCATCCTGTCTGGTGGACCCCAGCCATAGACAGATTGTATTACAAAAGATGGCAGCTACTGCAAGACAGAGCATAATTCCATAAAGGGAAGGCATGTCTGAGCAGCACTAGTAAGGATCTATTTTCCATCATACAAACATCCATGGGCAACTTTGAGAGGGAAATCAAGAGGGACACTACAGATAACCAGAAGGCCTTCTTCAGTTATGTTAGCAACCTGGTCAGAATCCATCCTCTATGCCCATGGTTAGTACACAACAACAAATATTTCACTGAAACCACAGATATTGACAACATTGTGGCAGACAGGCTCAGTGCAGGTGTCACCCCGCCCTCTCCCCCAAAATAAGACATAGTTATCCCAGCTGACTGTAACCTCCCTGTCATCACAGATGTCCAGGTGAGAGCCGCCCTCATGAAAGCAGAATACACAACATGACTGGGACCTGATGGTATCCCCGGTTGCATGCTACATAAACTCTGACAGGAGCTAAACACACATATATAAGTGCTATGTAACACTAGTCTGACTACAGGATATGTACCTGTACACTGGTGCACAGCAGCAGTGGTTCCACTCCACGAAGGAGGCACCCCAACATACCAATACAATATAACACAATACATTACATTACAATACAATACTATACAATATGCTATTGCCCCTGGGACTACATCAGCATACTGTTCTGCTACCCTGACCATTGTGACACATGTGGTGTGATGGTACCTGCTGCTGTCACACAGTTACACAGGGTGACTCATATGGCATATTACCTATCTGACTAACATTCAGCAGGGGTATGTGTGACATGTACTCATGGGGAGTCTTGCTTCTTAACACTGTGTGGTTTATTGCAGGGTATGTCTTATCTGTGGGTAGGAACTTTTACCTACACATGTGCTCTCTATTGCAGTGGCATGGATGACACACAGCAGTCATTTAGGTTGTGGATGGTGTGAGGTGTTACTATGGTTGTTGGACATCTGTTATGGGTGTGACTTACGTATATAAATCTGGGAGTGGTAACCTCTATGTGGGTAGTATGTGTGTACTCTGTGGTGTTGTCAGTCACTGTGCATTGGTAATGTGTTTGAGTGCATTGTCACAGTGTTGTACATGTCACTGTGTCCTTCTCCATATCTGCACCATGGCATCCATTATGTGGTGTGGAGGGGTACACCGACCTACATGTCCATAGCTGACACACCATGTCTGCTGACACATACCATGTGCAGGTATTCCAGGAATAGTGTGCCACTGTGAATATCATTGGGGGCACTATTGTACACATTTATGACCCTGTTCACCCCTGACACATGCAGTAGTGGGCAGCCAATCACATATCTGGTGGTTACTGGTGTAGGTGATTTGAAATGGGGTATGGTACTCCAGTTTTGACACTGGTGTTCACTCCATGCCTTTGTCACCAGGCACCTGTTGCAATACATCTGTACACATGTGCCTCACTCAGAATATATATACATCTCTCTCTCTCTCTTTATATATATATAATATATATATATATATATATATATATATATATGTGTGTATATAGATATATTTATATGTATATGTATATATATATATATATATATATATATATATATATATATATATATGTCTGCATACATATACACACATATATATTGATGTACATATATTGCTATAGATATGGAGAGGGGGGGGACACAGAGGGGGTGAGAGTGACAGAGGGGGTGGGACAGGGGTTGTTGAGGTCGTCATATACAGTCATACCTGTAGATACTCAGATCAGTCTGTGTATGTATATTTATTTACATATATCTATATCTGTATGTGTGCATTACATATATATGTTTGTACATATTCTATCTATCTACATCTGTCTGTGTATTCCTACATCTCTCTCTATGTATGTATACATATATGCATATTATATATATATATATATATATATATATATATATATATATATATATACATACATATTTTGACATACATACGTATCCATATGATAGACAGGTATATCAACATGTTTGTCTATCATACTGTATACACACACTAACATACTGCTAAACATACATAACTGTGAAACCTACTTTGTACATTGCACTACAACCTACAGTCAACCTACATTGATATGTGCACATAGATGCTGTCACATACAAATGTATGTACAGCCTTCACTGATAGTTGCTGTATGTCCCCTGCCCTTTACACATCTTCATATACATATGGATACAGACCAATGACACATATGGAGGGTTCACAGTATGTAGACCTTTATAGTATTACTTTACATTACCTGTGTTTGTCACAGCTGCTTGTGTTGCCATCTGGTTTTCTGTCCTCCTGCTCCACTTGCCAGTTGTCAGTTTTCAGGTGGCTGTTGCTGAACAGTTTTGTTTGTGTCTGCTTAATTTCAATTTTCTCTGTCTCTGTCTCTGTCTCTCTCTGTCTGTCTGTCTGTCTGTCTGTTTGTCTCTCATGTCCTCCTCAGGGTGCAATGAAAGTATTGCATGTGTGGACTGGGAGTACAGCATACTTTTGTAGGTATCTGCATATGTCCATGTGATGGCCTCTGCACCAATTGTTAGCCAGCATTTGCTAATTGCATGCAGCCAGTTGTGTACTGATTGCAGTTCTTACTGTGATTTCAGAACAGTGCTATAAAAAGGTATGTGAGATAGGCGTAGCCCTTTCAGATTTTAAGGGCAGGGACCATGCTGGTATGCTGTGGACAATGTTCTGTGAGTGTAAGGGTTGGTATCTCTCTCATATTTCCAGCTGTGTTGTAGATTAACATTCCTCCATTCATTTCTCCAGTTTCCTGTACTAACTGTGTATGTACACTGACACCTACAACTACTACTACTGTTAATGTGTGTGTGTGTGTTTTCCTTTCTCTTTTGCTTGCACTTTGTTGCTAAGGCTTCAATATTTGCCCTTTACAGTCACTACTTGTATGCCTGCTAGGTGTTCTGACTGTAGTGTGCTGCTGTAGCTTTCCTATTTTCCATGTACATTCACACCTTGGAATGCTTGCTATATCTGCTAGGGTGTTACAGCATGCAGTGTGGTCTGGCTATGGTGTGGGCCTTGACATCTATTAGGGTATTTGAGTATGCTGCTGAGCAGGCCCCAGAGACTCTCAGGTTCATCTGTTATCTGCCTCATGGAATGGTACATATGAGTGGGGTACACCCATTAAATTGTATGGTATGCTGCAGTTGTGACTGTGGGTTAGCATGAGCATATGTATTACAACACTTATTCTGCCATGCAAGTGGTGAATACTTTCAGGACTCCATAGTTACCATTGCATGTGTTGTTACACCTTTCTGCCTACTGTTTGTACATTTCATATGGAGTCTGTGGGGCATCCCTGTAAGTTATTCACTGTTGCTATGTCTAGGCTCTTAACTATTCAAATATGGTGGTGTCAGACCTCTCATGTGTACAAATATTTGCAGGTTGTCCACATTTCTGCCTCATATTTTGGTCAATATCTCATGCACAGCTTTTTCTGGCAAATCACTCTGGGCTCAAGTCAGAATATAGTGACAAACATTCAAGTTTTAGACTTCATACCCTTCCAAACATCCCACAAAATGCAGACCCTGTTACTCTCTGAACTGTCTGCGTTTGTTGTAACATTATTTGTAATGTGTCTCTGGTTTTGGGCCTTTGCTCCACATATTTTATTACTTGGTCCAGATGTGTTCCTGTAAGAGGTTGTGGGGTATGGGCAGTGATTATCCTGCTGTGAGTATGTGTGTGGCTTGCAAGGTGCTACAGTGACATTATTACCTACTAGCTACCAACTAGCATGGCTGTTTCTGTTCACACACTACTATTATGGAAATCCACTAGTTTTGACAATAATTCTAAATGACATGCTTTGTGTACTACACATCCTATATTCCCTTTACATTCATTCCTACTATTACATGATATATTTATTTTAGCACAATGTTCTTGTATAACAGTCATGGCTTAGTGGTAAGTCATACAGACTAATGTTTCCAAGGTCCTAGGTTCGGGACTGACAGTGGGATTTTATTTTGCTTTTGAACTGACTACAGGACCTGTCAATCAGAGTGACTAAGGCACTTTTAAGCAGTTGTAACAGGGTTAACGCTGGTTTGAGCGGAGCTCACGCATGCGCACTGGCATTCAGCTCCGCCCACACACGCGCACACCCACTTACAACTGCTTAAACGTGCTTACTCTTGCGCACACCCGCCCTATTTTCTTTGAAAGAAATTAAAATGGGGAGACAGGAAAGTGGTGAAAAAGGGGTCACAAAGAGGGTAAGACAGTAGGGAAACAAGCTTGGGATTTGCAGGAGGGATGTAGGTAAGGCCCATAGCTGCCCATTTCTTCATCAGCAACAGCTGTGCATATGTTTGTAATTTGGTGTGACATTTGATACCTTCCACCCCTGAGAGAGGTGCAAGGACAACAATAATACTTGTTGTACAGCCAATTGTAATTGATAGTTTCCATGTCTGGTAGACATATGTGCGGAATGGGCAGCTATGTATGGGGCGTAATTTTTTTGTGGGTACAGAGTGCCCTTTTTTTTTTATTTTCAGGTGAGAGTGGTATGTCAGGTGAAGGAAGTCGGTATAGCTGGGGAGGTAGGTTGGGTAGGTCAACAGACAAGAGAAACAAGACGCATACAGGGGCGGTGTATGACACGTGTGGGGGAGTCACACAATTGACGGGGATGGTGGTTTGGATATCCAGATCCCATGAGCCCACAGATAGCAACAGTGGAACTGATATCCCCACCCATGGGCAGTTGCCACTGTTCCTTCACTGCCCAGGACGGGGCTGTGCTGGGGGCTGTATAGGCCGGGCAACAGGCATGCCCGTAAGTTGTGCCACCTGTGCCTCAAGCTGGCTTAGGGGCTCGAGAACAGAGTCCCGGATCTCCCTATGCACCACAGTCCAGACGCTACGGAGGGTGAATGGTGGTTCTCCTCCGGCCACGCTTGCAGAGGGGGGATGGGCCCCATCCCCTGCAGCGCTTCCACCAACAGGTGGCACAGGGCCACCGGAGGATGGTCCAGACTGGGCACTAGTGCCAGGTGCACTCGCCAGCTGAGGTGGGAGAGGTGGGTCCGCTGGAACCCGCCTTACCTGTCGTCCTATGTTTTGCATTATGTCATGACAGTTTGGGTTAGTAACATACAATACCATTCGCAATTAGTTGTAACAGCATGCATTAGTATTCCCATTAACCAAACACCCAGATATTCATACCATTGAACAGAAAGCATAACACATGCATAATTTGAACAGCAATACACAGTCCAACAACATGCAGGGTTGATTGATGGCAACAGGCCATCAGGTTTGGATGTATGAACAGGGCAGATGCATCAACGGACATGCAAATATTTATGACCCATGAGGACAAATGTCCAGGGGTGTTAATTGTGATTGCACATATCATTTTCACGTGGAATGGATTATATGTGGTTATAGGGTGGGGTGAAGAAAATATTATTAACACCTTTGAATACCAATACATATGCTGTACATTTCTAATAGCTACAGATATATACACACTACTGTTCTAACTACAGTTTCCTATATGATAACTACTTCAATTTGGTGATAGGACTGTTACTGCTACATCAATATACATTTTATTGTTATTCATACACGTTCATATCTGGCTTTGTTCAGCTACATCATCCTGCTACATTTGCTTTATATAGCTATAGACAACTGTGGATGTTTGATATTTCAGACAATCATACTATCTGCATATTGCAGACTGAGAGCAGCATATCCAGATTTTGGGATACACATTCCAGCTGCAGCAACACTTTGTTCACATTTTGCAGTTTGGTTCTACTTGTCACATTCATTTCATTCTGTACTGACTGCAGTAAACTTTATACAGGGGTTATTACTACTTTATTGGTGGATTCATAACTCTTTCTCACACCCTCTCACTTGTTTTCATTTTACTATTCAGGATGGTACTTACTTCTAGGCTTTATTGACATGTTTTACCTGTAGTTATTAATATCCTTTCCAGCAGTCTCACTTCTGTCATGTTTCAGTATTTCAACAGGGATATATTTCACACATGTGAGTTGCTCATCTTCTGCAGCTGTACTTTTCAGCCTGCTGCAGGTTGTGCACTATGATATTATAGGTGGGGCATCTTTATTTCAGACATTTTTATTTTTCTGTTTGGATTTCAGACTGCAACACACTTTTGTAATCAAGCAATACTTGCAAACACTTTTACACTGTTACTTGCACATTTTATTACTTAGTGACTACACTGCACTCTTTTGCTAACTGTCATACTTTTATATTTCTTTACAGTTACTGGGAGTGGATTACTGACCTGCCTGGTAGCGCAACCGCACCAGCATATTGCCATAGGCTCTGCGGTTCGCAGAACGGACACCTGCAGCTGTAATATAAATGAAGTAATATTGGAATACACATCTCCATAATATCAGCTAATTTAATTTCTTACATACATAATTAAATGTAACTTACTCAGTAGTGGGGCGTTGGGCATTTGCCGGGCCTCCTGGATCCAAAGGTTCAATTGGTCCTGCTTGCATCTCTTCAGGTCCGCATGGTGGTGATGGACCTGCTCACCAGTCCTTGGAATCCCTGTGGCACTGGTAAGATCATGAGCCAACCGGTCCCATGCCTCAGCCCTATATGCTCCCCACAGGACCTGGCCCTGCATGAGTTGGGCCTCATGATTGTGGACTAGGAGCCAGACCATGTATCTGAACTCCTCAATGCCCCACCTCTGTGCTCGAAAGCAACTACCCTCACCTACACCTGACATTCTGGCTGCAAGTCAGTTCTACAATCGTTTATGCTGTGTATTCCGCCTATGGGGCTTATATATGCCATTTTCCCGCACTTATCTGTGATTGGCCATTTTGGAATTGTATCCACTTCACAAAACCTGCTTTGTCATGCTCCACTTTCTATTCATTCCTATATATTTGCTATTACTGCATTTCTGAGTACAGCTGTCATAGCTTAGTGGTTCAGTAACTTGACTATGGTGCATGGTATCCTGGGTTTGAACCTGGCCACTGCTTTTTATATTTTATGACTGTCTAGACAGGCTAGGGGTGTGTCTGTGTAAAGGCAGTTTTGTTACAGCTTGCTCAACGTTGCCCGTCGGTTAGCTTGTTGGCGCGGTGCGCAGCTCCACGCAAACGGGGTGCGCTGGCTTACGCCTCATTTGGCTGTCAGCATGCATAGTACGCTCGGCTCAGCTAGGGGCACACAGTTTCAGCATGTGAAACCACTGCTCACCTACGGGCACTCATTTTGCACCTGTTAAACCACTGCTCACCTACGGGCAGATGCACTCACCTTGTTAAACTGTAGCTCAGCTATAGGCACATCTGGCATTTTTTTATTGTTTTGTTACCTCACATTTCTTCAAAATAAATGGACTAGTTCATTACATTTTACATAAAATGTGATTTTATATGTGTACATGTTTGTCAGGGACTTGTTTCGTGCTTATTTTGCTAAAAATAAAAGTTGGCGTTGTGGGGGCTCGAACCATGAAGGCCTGCTCTTCAGCTGACGTCTCTACCGCTACACTATTACTTCTTGGCTTACTTTGCATATTTAGTTCTTATATGCTTTCCCACTGACTGCTAACTGTAGCTGCGCTACGGGCACGCCCGCGCAAGGAATGTGACTGAATTCAAGACAGTCAAATGAACTTTGATATTAACATGGATTTAAATCCAAGACAATGAGAGTAAAAATGAGTTTTCCAAACCTGTACATCTAGATTTCTGGCTTGACATTTTATACATAGGACTGCCCAACCTCTCCGTTAAGTGAGCAGCTCTGTTTTATGGTACTAGCATGTCTTTCTGTCTGCATGGAATTTCTCTGTTCCAACTTCCTCCCAGAATCCAAATATATGCTACAGGTAAATTGGCACTCCTGCAATAGCAAATAACTGTAGGTGTGATATATTTTTGAGTGTCTGGACGTGTCCAGTAATAGACCTGCATTCCCTCCAGCAGTAGTTCTTTGCCTTAGGTTTACTGAGTGGTGGAGTGATCTCAGTAAGATCTAGTTCCTACAAGACCTTGAAGGGGATATCGGAGAATGAAATAAACTTTTTGTATGTGCTGTGTTTAGGTTTTAATGTTTATAATGTTTAAGATGATAAAATGATAGACATAGTTTGGTTTTAGAAAACTGTTTCTGTAAAACAAGTAAATGAGGTACACAGTTTGAGTCACCAGTTTCAACAAAGAAAAAAAATGCCCTCCTTTACTCTACTGTGTTTTATATTCCACCTATGAGTAGCCATGCTTTAATTTTGTTGAAAAACCTGATAAAACACTTAAAAAAAATACCACAATATAAAAGCTCAATGGCTGAGTGTTTTTGTCTGTTAATTTGACATCTTCAGAACTGCTAGCTACTAACACAGTAAGCTTAAAATAGGCTTTCAAAAACACACACCCCTCAATGGAATTAAAGGGACATGTGTACGTGGAAGCTGTTGCTGTGTACTGAGTTTATTTGGATTGCGGATTTGTATTCAGTATCTGAGTTTGTTTTTTTTCATTTACTATATGAATAAATAGGTATTAAAATGAGAACTGGTTTCGACACTTATTCTTTGCTACACAACATACATATAATTTTTAAGTTTGCTAACAATATAGACAATTGAAGCACAAGTGCACAGATCTACAGCTCTCATGCTGTTAGGTTTCCCCATATAACTACTGCTCAACAATTATCCAAGCATCTCTCTCTTTGACCTTGAAGTTCCGATTTGCTATAAGCAGCATAGCTCCTCCATCATGCCATCACTGCAGACAGATTCATCATGGCGACAGTAATGTCAGTGCTGGAGTACGGGTCTCATGAGCCGAGATTGGAAATGTATAAGGAGCCTTTTTATCTAGTGTGGCAACAGCATGTGACTTTGTCTGGTATTAGAAGCAGCAGGGCCTACTGCAGGTATATGGACCTGGAGATACAGATCGATCAGATCCCTTGTTACTCCAGCTCTGAGTGAAGTCATTGGCTTGGAAGAACAGACTGCCATACTGATATGTTTAGGTCTTTCATTAAAGAATGCAGTCATGACCACTGATTAAATATTCTGGCAGGATTTCTAGAAAATGCTTAGTTGTTTTTTTTTTTTTTTTATGTTTCCCACAATATCACTGCACTGCACATCTTAATAGAACTATGAATGCAATTTCTAGCAGCATATAAATCTTGAAAAGTAGGATTATAAAAGTAAAGCCGGCTTGCTTGAATAGAGAATTAATATGCCACTATTGTATGACAAAAGCACTAACTAATTCTATTGTTAAAGCCTAGGTAAACACATACCAACTGTTCTCTTAAACATTTATGAACATCACTACCTAGCGTAACAGAATTAAAAAAATAAGCAAAACTGTTAATTCAGGGATATACATGTAGTACAGTAAAAGATGTTCTTGTATTATGACTGATGTATCATATCTTTGTATGCTGCCTGGAATTTGACATCTGACCATAAAGAAGATAGAAGAATGCACCAAGATTAGGAAAGGGAGCACCAGACAGCACTGACATATTATTATATTATATTATATACGTGTGTGTGTGTGTGTGTGTGTGTGTGTGTGTGTGTGTGTGTGTGTGTGTGTGTGTGTGTGTATAAATATGTGTGTGTGTATGTATATATATATATATATATATATATATATATATATATATATAAAAGATTAGATAAAGGTATAAATACAGAGAGCCAGATTTTATATATATATATATATATATATATATATATATATATACAGAATCACACATAAATGTATTAGATTAGATACATACAAATGAATGTATATCTCTAAGTCAACTTTTCCACTTAACAAATATATCTGACCAAGCATAAATGCTCAAAACTAAAATATCCTGAAAAAAAAAACAAATGAAAAAGAAAAACTTCTTAAACATTTTTTGCAGGTGACAAGCCCTGCTGCACCCACACAAACCCTGCTAATTATATATATATATATATATATATAAACAAATACTGAGATCGCACAACAGTGGGGAAAGGGCAAATTCCCTGATCTTTGCTCAAAAAAAATCCAGTATGTGCTATCAGCTGATTTTCAATCAATACATATTGACTTTCCCCCTGTTCGACAAAGTAAACTTTTGAACACGAATGACATCAGATACACACACACACACACACACACACACACACACACACACACACACACACACACACACACACACACACACACACAATGTTTGCTGATTAGAAGACTGTGGGTTCAGATATACAAAACTTAGAATGATGCAAAGAAGAATAGTATGGCCCTAGCACAAGAAACACTAACACATTTGTGAAAAGTTTAAGATGTCAAGGCTGTGATTTGTTATTCCTGTAGTAGGGGGTTTTACTCCCTCAATCCTCATTTGCCTGCTCTGTGACCTTGAACAAGTCACTTAACCAGACAGTTCTTTGGGGTAACTGGAAATTTTCTTTAAGCTCCTCAATAGTACCCTGGACTATAAGCCTAGTACCTATGATGGACATCTAGCTATGGTTCCCAACATTGTAGACCAGCATTTGATGGTGGATTTCATCCACATTTATTCTTGGATATAAACCACTAAAAGGTACAAGCTTGAGATGACATACATGTCTGACAAAACATATAGAACACATTATGAAAAAAAAAACAATTGTTTTGAAGACACTATAATGGAAATATGAATGGAGTTAAGATTATTAGTTTGTGATCAAGGCACTGCAAAAAATGTCTCTCAGGTTATAAGCCTGTTGTGAAAGTGTTAAGTCATGAGTATTTTAACATTACTCTAAGAAAAGCCATATTTGACTTACCTGAAAAGCAAAGCTAATTGGATGAATATGCCTGGGTGACTAAATCATCACGGCACACAGCAGCACTGTGTTACTATACTATTTTAATAGTTACTTTATTTTTACTTCTTTAGTTTTCTGGTAAGCCCATTTTAATAGATGCATTTTTCATTTAATGGAGGAAATGTAAGTCATGGGAGATTCAGATGGAAATCTTACTGCACTACATGGGCAGATAGTCATTTGAATACTGACAGTACTGGAGTACACTGATCATGTTTATTTTGTGAAAATATCATTTTACTTGTTATAGTCTTTTTGTAACCTACTCTGGACCAGTGCGTTTCTTCACTTTTATGAACTGTAATGTACCTTTGCTTTTGTGTTTTTTTCCCAAAGGGAGGAGCAGCTAGTGTATAATGAGTGTTACTGTACTGGGCTCTTCTGTTGGTGTTAATATTGTTTTAACATCAGAATAAATATAACGTTTAACCAAAGTCAATGCAGTATCTGATTCTCTGATACTGTTCTGTTACATAATTAGTACATTTTTGTTTTAAGTACTGATCAATATCTTTCAGCAGATATCTCTTTTACATTAACTATGGCTGCTTCTTCATTTTAAAATGTTATTGTTTATGATAATCTATTTCAGGCAGTCTGAAAAGTGCCTTCTGACAGCAGCCAATATGGTGCTTGGTGATTATCATAAGCTACAACTGGATGCAAAGCAGGTTCGCTGGTTCTAAATGGAATTATAATACAGCAGATAATTATATCTTCTGATTAAAATAAAATAAAGGCTACCCTTTAAGATAAACCAGCAGTTTTTGTCAACAGCGTTACTACTGGACAAAAGTGAATCCCATGTTGAAACCCATTATATCTCAAGTTAGACACGTTTTTTTTTTTTTTTACTCTGAAGGTTGCTGTGGTGGGAAATTTAACTTTTCTAGGTCCCTTAGCAGCCTCTAATAATAAGTGTAAGTATTTACATCTCAGGAGGCACTAATGGTATGGGCTGATTACACAGAAGAATTGGTTTTGGTTGTTTTGAGTGATTTGTTGAGGGGGAGACTTTAATGGTTTCCCTTCTTGTGGTTGACTGGTCATTGCACATTCTATTGTTTTCTAACTTTGTTACCCACTTGATATTTGTGCGTTTTTGCTTTGTTGCTTGCTACAAACTACACACTGCAGCTAATTGTGTAGCTTGATGTCACTGAATCCTGAGATCACATCGTCCTGAGGAAGCAGCAAGGACTGTTCTAATTATTTGTAATAATCATGCCTCTTTGTCAAATTGCAGTGATATTGGAATGAGGATAACAAAATAACTGGGTGGAGGGGGTGAAGTCAAAGTATTTATTTGAACTCCAGTATTTTTTTTTCTTTTGTATTCATATGATTGGACTGTTTCTCCCTTTGAGTACTGTGGTGTGATGCTTCCCATATTAAAGAACTTAGTTTCATACAGGCATATATGAGATGATGAGTTTCATGTGGTAGAGAAACAAACTGGCAGAGCAGACCGATTTTGAACCCATTTTCAATTAATGGGGTGCTGAAAAGTGCAGTTTGGAAAATCAGACTGCTGTGGGAGGTCATACATCTCATATTGTAACAGCTGTCACGACAGGAAGGAGTTCATTGCAGTTTTTACCAAACATATGCTATAAATCAATGCACAGAAGCGGTAAAAGCTGTGTACCATATGGTTCTTATAAATGCAGGAAATACGCAAGTCAACAAATGAAATATGCATCAGTCATGAAAAAGTATTTGCAACAAGTTACAGTTTGTTAAAAATATTATGTTTGTCAATAACACAATATGGAGCACTAACAAAGATGATTCCCTCAGTCTAAAACAACTGTGACCATTTGAGGTAGGAGCATGAATGCTGAGTTTGCACCAGTAAATGTAACCTCAGAGTGTGGAAACGAGAAAGTTCAGATCAATGATAACATAAGCTCAAAAGGACGTATATTCAACTGGTATAAGTTCTGCATATGGATGACTTTAAAATATCTCCAAGACCTGAGAAGAACTACAACGTACAGCACTTTTTTAACATCTTTATTAAAGCATCACATTTTAACAAAAACATGGGTAGAAATACATTAATAGAAAACAAAACAAACCAAGCTAAAATTTTCCATTGTTATTTTCATGTGTTATACGTTTCTTTTTAATTAATACTGCGGTGGTGGTGCTGTGGTAGCGTTGTCGACTCACAGCAAAACGTTGTCTGTTCGATTCTCAGCTAAAGCGTCTTCTGTGTGGAGACATGCATGAAGGGGCGTACCTTTGATGAAGGTTGTGCATCAGAGCTGGTAACTCGGCACGTAAAAATCTTCTACCAATCATTAGCGGACCAGAGTTCCGCTGTGGCGACCTCTAACTGGGAAAAAGCCAAAAGACACAAACAATACGTTTCTTTTTAATGGTTTTCATTCATTCTGTTTCATACATTGCTCAATTCCTGCCTTTACTTAAGCTTCTCTCTCCTTTTTTGAACATCATTCTGCATGTTTTGCTCCCAGAAATTACATTTACTTTGATGTAATTTGCTCCTTCCCTTTTCTAAAGATTAGACCTCATATTCTTTTATCTCCTTTACAATACTGATTTCTAATTCTTTTTATCTCTTTTACAATATTCAGTACTTCAATGACAGAAGGTTCAAATTTTGATTTCCATTTTCTAGTAATTGCTTTTTGGCAGCCAATAACATTAAACTTAGTAAGGCTTTATGGTACCTAGTCAGTTAAGATCTTATATCCCACCTCAAAAGAATGGTTTCCTTAGTTAGCACTATTTAATGCTCCAGCGTTTCTGACAAAGTACTGTGCAGGGAAGTTTTAAAATCTGCTAGCTTATTATGCCCCCCCCCAAAAAAAAATGTTCCCAATTACCTTTTACTTTTCCACCACATCTCTAGTTTTTGCTATCTACCTGAGTAAAAAAATCTCTGAAGATGCTTGGGGTATAAAAATACCTATGCAAGCACTTCTCTGCAAAAATACTAAACCTTCTGGACTTATTTGTTTCTGTTTTGTAGTACAATATCTGATTTTCCAGAAATGCAGTGATTTCACCATTCAGTGCTGGTGTTATTGTTGTAAAGATTGCATATGTAACCAGCATCTATGTTTACTAATGCTGATGTATTTGACCTTCATGCTACTGGAAATGCTTTGAATCTCCTATACCAAGATCAGAAAGTTAATATTACCAGTCCCTTTTAATGTAGCCATTCTCTTAAGCATAAGAATAAATTGCCTGTACCAAGAAGTTTTCCATTTGCTTATGCTCCATTGTCTCTGTAGAAAGCACCATTACAGAAATATTCATGCAAATTCAAGACCATACTGGGTGATTTAATAATGTTGGTGAGATCTCATATGCTATAATTTGAAATACTATTGTGTTCCATAACAGAGTAAAGTTCAACAGAAAAAAGTTGAAGCAGTTTCATTAACAGTTACCAATATTATCCTTCAAACAGACAAAGATAATTACATATTAGGAAACAAGATGACATTGCAGTCAAAACCCTCTGGAAAGAAGTGTTCATAAATACAAATGTTTTGCATATCTCAGAGATTTGTTAATGGTATTTGTCTGTAAGTAAAGATAAATATATTTACACACTGGGGTACATGGTGATGTTGTCAATCCCATTAAAAAGTATTAATAAAGAATAAAGTTTTTTATAATTTAAGGACTTGGGACTAGTGATATTATTTTGCATGCAGACATTAATATAATTATATATGGTAAGACTGTGCTGTTCCAAAAATACTCAAATTTCAAAAGCTAAAAGCACAGCATCAATGGGGCCAGATGGTGTCCCAGGCTGCAACTTGCACGAACTACAGAACAAACTAACCCCCCACCTAAACACACTGTTCAGCCTCAGCCTCTCCACAGGCTATGTGCCCATAGAATGGCACACAGCAATGGTTATTCTGCTCTACAAAGGAGGGCCACAACTGACCCTGGTAACTATCGCCCCATAAGCCTGACTAGCCTGATCTGCAAGGCTATGGAGTGCATCATCATGGAACACATTAACAAAGACATTGGAAACCTCCAAACACTTGGCCTGACCCAGTTTGGCTTTGTTAAGGGCAGATCATACCTACTAAATCTGGTTGACTTCTTTGAGACAGTTACCAAGGCCATAGATGAGGGGAAGGTGGTTCACACAGCCTACCTCGACCTCGCCAAGGCTTTTGACACCATTCCCCACTTGGGAACTATAGAAAAACTCACCAGCCTGAACATAAACCCCTACATCACGAGATGGGTTGCCAACTGGCTTACAGACAGAACTCACACAGTAAGAATAGTGGGCTCCAGGTCTGACTCTAGACCAGTCACAAGTGGTGTCCCACAAAGCTCGGTCCTGGGACCCCTACTGTTTGGCATATACTTCTCAGAAGTACAGGCAAACACAGGAAGACTATGGCTAACCAAGTTCGCTGATGTCTGCAACCTGGGAGCCATAAGTGACTCTCCAGCTGACACGAACATTCTCCAAAAGGACCTTACTGAGACGGACACCTGGTGTTAAAGTCATGGTCTCAAGCTAAATGCCAAAAATGCATAGTCATCCCATTTGGGGAAAACAAAACACCCATGAATTACCACATAGGTGGCAGCCCCTTTAGTACAGAAGAGGTAATAAGAGATCTGGGATCCCAGGTAGATAGTAATCTCTCCTTTGACAATCATATTGCCAAAGCAGTTAGGAAATCCTTCTATGTAGCCCATCTAATTACTAAAGGGTTCGCATCTAGAAATAAAGAGGTTACAGTGCCCCTCTACTTGTCACTCATCAGACCCATCATAGAGTTCAGTGCCCCATTTCAGATTCATAGATTAGTACTAGGCTAACTACCCTTGCAAGCCATTTTAAGCCCAGCCAGTTATCTCTTGTGAGACTCAAACCCTGTACCTTGTGCTTGTAAGGCAAAAACCTGAACCATTAGGCCATCTGGATGTACCTCTCAAAACACTTCCAACAGTTAGAAAGACCACAAAAGTACCTCACCAAGAGGATTACTGGCCTCAAACATATGTCCTATGCAGCCCGACTGGAAAAACACCGGCTGTACTCAGTGGCATATCACTTATACAGAGGTGATCTCTGCCTGACTTACAAAGCCATATACAACTCAGAATTGATGGACATGCTCCACCTAAAGAAATCCAAGTCACTGCGAGCCACTCATTCTAGTGAGCTAAACCTCTACACAACAATAAATAGAACATGCTGGAGGGATAGATTCCTGTCACAGAGACTCCCCATGCTTTGGAACAAAATTCCAAAGTACATTAGGCAGAGCCCCTCACTAACACTCTTCAAGAGAAACCTTGAAGAGTGGATGGGTAACGGAAAATACACCCCTGGGAATCACTTCATTGGCTCTTCTTGACAGAGGCTCAGTTAATTAATCAATGGGGTGGCGAAAACTGACACACTGTGGCTAGGCTTATGAATGTCCTCAGGCAGATAGCCTACTATCTACCTATGAACCTATGAACCTAAATAAGAAAGTCTGGCATATATTGATGACTGAAAAAAGGAAAACCACTTAACACGGCAGCAAAAGGAAACAAGAGAAGAAAATTTCTCACTTTACAAGTTTATTATTGCAAATGGTGAAGGGACATTATTTTTAGGCATTATATAACATTTTAGGCATTATAGAATGTTTCATAAGTATATGCCTTTATTCTGAAACTGTTAATGGACATAACCATGTGACTGATTTTTTGGGTTTTGATTGGTTACTAGTTTTTATATATGTGTGTGGTTTTAACTATTTCAGTTGTTCTGAAGAAGACACAAAACAGAAGGATAAATTTGTGATATGCTAGACCTGGTTTTCCTTCTGCTGGCGTGTTAAGTGTTTTTCTTTTTTTCAGCTTATTACAACCACTTTTAGATGATACATTTGTTTTATATATATGTGTGTGTGTGTGTGTGTGTGTGTGTGTGTGTACATATATATATATATATATATATATATATATACATACATATATATATATATATATATATCTATATATATATATATATACATATATCTATATATCTATATATATATATATATATATATATATATATATATATATATATATGGGTCTACTTCATATGAAAAAATTTTAATTTGACTGAAATTCATTTGACCTATACCATATAACCTAAAGTTCATAACACTGAAAACTCACTTGACTGAAACTCATAATACTAACACCTTACAATAATGAATTTCAAAATAGTAGTGGCAGCATGTATAAGGTAAGTAAAAGCCATATGCCCCTTTTCCCACTGTAGTGTGATCCTGGAGTTAGTATATATTGTTGAGGGGGTATGGGGGCATAGCCCCCCACCTATTTTAAATAGTTTGAACCATAGACATGGATACTTACAAGTCCAATAAATTACTCTTTTCAGAACAAAATATATACCCAAAATATGTGGGGGGCTATGCCCCCACACCCCCCAATGTGGGGGACTGTACCCCCCCACACCCCCCAACTATATATATTAAATCCAGGATTGCACTGAAAAGATCTAAACCTAAAAAAAAGATGACATGAACAAAGTTAACCTAAAATATTTAACAAAATATTACTGACAGAATTATTTGCAAACTCTGAGATAACATCTTAAGAGCATGCAAATAAAAGACAACTTTTTTTTTCATTTGGAGTGTTGGGTTTTGATGTATTTGTATGAGGTTATTATAATGCTGGGGTTGTGGAATATTCTCTTTTCTTGGTGATATGTAATCTCAGAGTTGTCATATTTAATTATTATGGGGTGTGAAGGCTTGCCTCCTACAAAATTATTGTTTTTTGATTGTATAGTTACAAATTTTGTATACATGGATGGAAATACACTATTTACTATATATATATATATATATATATATATATATATATATATATATATATATATATTGATTTATCTCTCTTTCTCTCTCTCTCTAGCTATATATATATATATATATATATATATATATATATATTTCTGTACCTTTTTATATGATATATCTATAGCTATATACATATAGATCTCTCTCTCTCTTATATATATATATATATATATATATATATACACACACACACACACACACACACACACACACACACACACACACACACACACACATACACACAGATATATGAATTTACTTACCTTTACTGAACATCATTAATATTGAGGAGAATAACGCTGGCATCAAATGATCAACATTACACACATCGACACACTACTAAGCATTAGCTAAACATCAGTCTCGGAGCATGCAAAAATCTTGAAACAAAATTAAAAAGAAAATATTGTTTTTTTGCAGGAGGGAATGCTCCCCCATACCACCTTCTAATAATTAAGAATGTGACAAGCAACAGTTAGATAAATCCTTTTGTTCTAATTCCAATATAATGAAGCGCTTTTCGTCCGATAAGTAAACAAACTTCATCAGATATAAACAAGAATCAAATGAAATAGTTTAAATAGTGAATACATTCAGTCACCTGGTGCATCGGTATTAACCATTAAAGTAATATTCCCCTTATATCAAATTTGTATTTAAAAGCATTGTGCCATTAAAAAGTTCTAATAAATCAAGTTAATTTCACAAAAATAGTTACATAATGAACAATTATTTCATTTGGAGTTAATAAATGGAAAATGTGCAATATATAATAAATTAATGGTTTTAAATAGAAAATATAGTAAACATAATATATACATAACTGTTTTTAAAGAAAGATTTCCGCTGCTACTGTTCATTTTAAATTTGTTTTAAACATTGTTATTATTTTTCATTTTGGAGTAATTTTCCATCACTAGGATCTGTTTTACTTGACTGATTTTTTTAAATAGTCAAAATTCACATGGTCAAGACCATGTAATTGACAGTTTAAAAAGTTGAACATCCAGAACATAACACAAACAGATTTTTTTCAGGGGGGGGAAGCCCCCCTGCATAATTAGATCTACTAACTCTGACATTGCATTACAACAGGGAAAAGGGCACATTCCCCAATCCCTACTGTATTGCAAGCTCAGTGCAATTAGTTTGACATTTTAAACTGTCAATCCTGAGTCCCAGTCATTACTATGACAAAGGCATTTTAATCAGTACTTTCCTTCTGCCATTCAAACTAAGTATTAAACATGGCAGAAGTGCAAGAAGAGCCCAAACTCTATTTTCTGTTAATTCCTATCTGTTGGTGTTCTAGCATAAATGCATTGTATCATCTGTTCACCTGCAGACTTATACATGTGGTTTGTCTTTGACTGTAATTACATTGGCTGTTAGTAATACTGCTGATTACTAGATTTCATATTTAGGTTCGTTAGGCTGCTGTTCACTACCATTTTGCCACTTCATTGTTTTCCTTCGGGAATGTGGCTTTTCAGGTTTTGAGAGTTTGGTTGATGTTAGAGAGGTTCACAAAACCATGTACTGAAGGATAAAATGCAGGAGAAAACTAAATTCAAAACACTTTAGGCTTCACATCTATTCACTTTTTCTGGAATTATATACAAATTATTGTGTAGCAGTTGTACATACCTCAAGTATAGAGGTGAAATGCACGAGAGAAGTAATCTCAGAGTACTGAAGGCACTGAAGGCTTCACATTTACTTTTTCCAAGATCTACACATGTTTTCTGCAGCAGCTGTAGATACCTTTATTTGAATGTGTTTGTGATGGTCTAGTTGCAATCAAGTGTCACTGCAACTAACATACAAAAGCTGTTTTTTTTTTCCTGCGCGCTTCTTTTCTATTAAAAGGTAATGCAAGGTGGAAGAATTTGATATGCTTTTTCTGGTCCATTAACTATAGAACAAAAATAAACATGACAGTTTGTTCTGTGGCATTGCAACATTTTCTGAGGCATACCTTGCTTTTGGACACTCCAGCGGGGGTAAATTACGTCTCTATAGTTATGAACATTTCTGCACCCCAAACATTGCATAGTAAATGGAATACCTTTCTGGTTCTTATAAGCCAGTACAAGGTCATCTCAAAGCATGATGTCTGAGGGTCAGCAGTTCTAAACAGGAGGGGAGAATAATGCTTTTTACAGTATCCAGGAGGGCTTTAGTAGATCTAGAAACGGCTGGAAAAGGAATCTAATGGTTGTCTGCATTGCTCATGTAGAAAAGTGTAAGTGTATAATTGCTTCCCTTCAGCATCTGAAAGAAAATACTGTTAAGAGGTATTACTATCTCTTTGATTTGGTTACTAATCTTATTAGCATCATTCATGTGGTATTTCACCTTGTGTTTTTGTCCTGTTGGATCCCTAGATATTTATCACAAATCACCACTTTTATGTTACTACTGTCTAAGGCATATCATATAGTAGACACTTTCTGCATTTTAATTTTGAGAACTTGTCTTTTGCTTTTGAGTAGATATTGTAGCCCATTAAAGTTGTAAGTTTATTTTCAGGGATTGCACTAACCTTCTGCTAGAGAAATGATGTCTCTCTTAACTGGTGTAGCTGAATTAGGAAAAACACTGATCACTTCTTCTGTATCTTGAGTTAGGTCTTATACAGTCACCTGCAAAATACAGAGCTTTGGAGGTAAAACAGTACACTTTCCATCGCAAAAGAGCAGATTATCTACTTATTAGTCACTTTAAGGGTTCAGCAGCCAACAGAAGCATGGTGGGAAACAATGGCACCTATATCTTATGCCATTTCCTAGGTGAAGGTTGTGGAACAAACATCCATTTGTAAGCACCCAAGCCAATGAACAGAAACAGAATACTTGAACTACCCTAGTATACTAATTAGGGAATCTCATGTATTCCAGAATTTTCCATATGCACATCAAGTAAATGGAATCAAAGGCGTTGTCTCAATATAACAGAATACCTGCTTTTGGAGCAGGGACTTTGTGACTCCCCTGCCTATTCTTCCTAATTGCTAATCAGTGGTCTAAACTGGGCTGGCCTTTGACAAATGCTGCATTTCTAAAGAGAATAAGATCTGGCAAATAGTCTTTCATTCTGTTTTTCAGTGATCTTACATAAATATTAAGATCCACATTAATAAGAGATACTTTGTGGTAGTTTCCCACATTAACTGCAGCCTTATCTCACTTTGGTATTACTTTTATGGTGGATATTTGAGATGATGAACTTCTGCATCTAGTTTCCTGAAATGTAGTACAAAGAGCTTGCAGCAGTTCTGCTTATGAGTGACCAAAAAGTAAAACAGCTTAGCATTAAGCCTCGTTAGGGCCCAGTGTTTTTCCTCTTGGAGCACTCCTGAATAACTTATTTACTTTTTATTTGTCGATATGGAAGATAACACTCTTTGCAACTCATTTATAAGTGATGGCTTGATGGGATTGGTATGTATCACAGAGAGTATCTCTTCAATGGAACCATCTTTTACTCTACATAAAGCAAAGTTCTTCTTTTACTCTCATCAAACATAATTTGGATGAATCAATAGGAAACGGCAAATGCATCCCCAGTTTAGCACACATGTTCCTCATAGATAAGGGAAACATGCAAATGTCCTAACATATCCATGTTCTGCCCTCCTCTGGGTTGTTTGTATGCAAAACATAATGGCTAAAAACTACCATGGAAATGTAAGGCTAGGAGTTTTATTATCCTCACAGATCAATAGCCTAGTAAGAATTTTCAAGAAACCATTAATCAATCCTTCCCAATCAACTTCTACCTGAATCTCAATGGAGTTTACAGAAAGCTGGTGGCAGAAGACCACAAATTCATTTCCACTGCCTCTAGATGTTGTGCATGATTTCCCAGTGTTCTTAGAAAGAACAGCCAAATTAACACTGCTGTCTCTTTTCCTTAAGCCTTAGCTGCTTCCCTGGAATTTGCCTCAAGGTCTAAGCCCTGGTGGCTGGCCTTTAAAAATATAAATCCCCTTTCCTCTTTACAAGTAGTTTATACTCATTATGCATCTGTTTATATTGCCGTAACAGATTCCCTTCCCGGCTTTTTGCCCCATCACATGCCCAAACAACCTCTCTACCTCCTCTTACATTCTTATGATTTGCTTTTCTATATTTATCTGAAGAAGCCTAGAAGGATGAAAGCGATCTTTGTTAACAATAGGTTATGCGAATAGAATGTGGTTTGCACAATGGATTTTTTTGCATGTAAAATGTATATGTATATATTTATATTGCCAAAAGATCTAAGGTTTATATATTTCCAACCATTTAGTATATTGTCTTGGATAAAATCACAGACTTAATAATCGGCTTAGTAAGAAGTACCACATCATTATTAATTTTAAAGTACATAAGTGTTATATTATTATAACAGCTACTAAATAGGGTAGGACCAGCTCGAATGTCAGACTGATGGGGGAAGGGATGTGAATTTGTTAACATGTATATCATGCGTTTTACAGTACAATAAATCATTCCCATATCTGGTAAAAAGTATATATATATATATATATATATATATATATATATATATATATATAGTCAGAAAGTTTGTGATGTAACTATTATTCTGTTATTTTTGCTTTACTTGGATCACTTGTCTGTGTAATTAATAAATGATTTTCTACTGGAAACAGACTGTCTACTCTGCTTGGATTACTTTTGAATACTTAGTAATTCTGTATAATATTTCAAATTATATTTTGTATTATTTTTTGACTTAGGACATGTTTAAGTTTGTTGCTTCTACTATCATTATCTGATCTTATTAATATACAATGATTACCTATATATATATATATATATATATGGATTGAAAATCTTCCACACAGAGAAGTTTCATACACTGTTTTGTTTTTGGACCCACCACACTTGTTTAGTGGGTTGTTTGAGACTTTGGGGAAACCATCGACATTACTTGTCTTATCTATAATTTCCAAACAGTGAGCTTTCTCCTAAATACATAAGTTCTGAAACTCCTGTTGCAAGGACTCCTTTCCAGAGACAAGAGGGAAGCTACCAAGAGGGGTAGTCTGAAGATAGCCCCCCACTGCTCTCCTCATATCCTGCCTTATCGCTTCATTCTTTAAGATCAGTAGATCCATTTTCCAAGTTTTCTCCACCCTTGCAATAGAGTTTAATGTGAGCACGACAGCCATATGATCCATCAAAAGGGTCAATATCTGCTCTCACAACCTCAATAAGTATACATCCAGAGACTAACAAAAATATAATCTGCTGAAGGAAAGGATAGAAGTGGTTTTAAATATAAAAACCTTCCCATCTGGAAGGAGCAGCCTCCACAGATCACATAACCCACCTGTTCCATTGTCTGTGACTGAACTACTATGACCTCTGATGATACCTGACAGTGAAAACTACTGTATAACATTTCTTTGCAAATAATTAGTTTTATTGTGATTATGAAAATGGGCTCTCCCAACTGGACTTCCACAGTCAAAAAAGACAAACAAACGAGTAAATAAATAAATAATCTCTTGTGTAGTTGTGCAGTTGTTGGTTGTGAATGTATACTCCCCAACTCTAGATGATAACGTAGATTGCAAGAGATTTACATATTTACATTCATCAGTACCTGAAATTCTTAGAAGGTTACCATAAGGATTCATCCTTGGATCTGTGTTACTTTTAGCTTTTATGAATGCATTTTAACATTAAGACATAAACTGTACAATCCTAAGAGATGCAGGGGATCTTGTGGTGCTTAGTGGAGACTACTGAGGTATTGTATCAGTTCTCAGCTTTTCTCATTTCCTCCAATGGAGCTCTTGAAGTTCACACTGTAACTTCCAATGGGCAGAGCCTAAGCTTTTTCATAGAATCAAATTATGTACTCATATTTGTGTAGTGCACCGGCAGGTGTAGCTGAAGCAGATATGGGTTCCTTCCTACCCGACTCTGGTGACACCCCTTCTTTAGGCCCAACACCCCAAGGTGGCAAGTGATAACAGATTTTATTCTAGGTGACACTTTAGTTTAAAGGGCAATAGCACAACAACAAACAAATTATTTCAACAGTGCACCAGTTAGCAGTAAGGCAGAGTGAGATATGCATGTAATGCAACCATACATTTACCCCCTTCCCCAGAACTCAATAGAAAAGATCTTGACATTCAAACATGCACATGAAGGCAATATCAATGAGCAGTAAAGCTTTATAATTCAGCAATACAAACATGGAAAAAATGCAATATCATTGAGGGAAACAAAAAAAGGTTATAAAACGACACTACAGATATGAAAAAGATGCAATGTCATTGAGCAGTAAAGATTCTTGAAGGCAGCAGTACTAACATGAACAATACAGATTTATAATGCAACAATACAAATATGAGAAAATGCAATGTCATTTAGCAATAAAGAGTCTTTAGGGCAACAGTACTAACACCCTCTATCCTCTAGATCAATCTAAACAGACCAACTATGAGACACTCTTTTGTATGCAGTTCACTGGCCAGTGACTACTTACAGTCCTACTGCCGGCATGATGGGGCCCAAGGTTGGAGCTCATATGGTTCCCAGCTATTTGTAATCCACAAAGTGTTTGTGGGGGGGGTCCACAATCTTATAAAAGTATAAAACTGACGGCCAAAAGCCTCTCACCACTCTGTCGAGAATAAACTAACGACCAGGCACCACAGTTCCTCCGACCAGAAAAATGGAAAATCACCTGCCAGAACTCTGGTAGTCATCTATAGCATCTCTGCACTAGGTCCAAGGGAACTCCTTTTCTTGATGACTCATATGCAGGTGTGGAATTACTGGTTTCAGACTTCTCTCCTGAATCCACAAAATACCATCATCCAGGACTTCAGCAAGAGACAGACACAAACTGCTACCTCACTTCTCTGTCCCAAAAACACTAGAAGAAAAAAAATCCAGTCATGCTTCAAGGCCCTTTTCCCTTCAGCTAGTCTTTCAGTCTTCCCTCCTTCAGCTAGTGTTCCAGTCTCCTCTCTTTCACTTTCAAAATTGTCTTTTATATTCCTGAAAAGGAGTTCCACCTTGTGGTATAATGGAAAACTGCAGTCTATTACTTCTACAACAAAATACAGTGGGAGCTACACTTTACCCCACTTGAAAATCTTGGGTCCCTCCAAGTCAAAGGTAGATTAGGAGCAAAATATTTACAAGCACTAATGCACCATCAGCTGAATAATATTTTTGCATACCTCCCACCAAGGATGATCAACATTATGCTGAACTTGGATTGGGGTGTCACCAATGGAGCAGGAGGCATAGGGATCATGGGCGCAGATTCTCTGATGAGCTGTGGTCACAGGTTTCTGTGTACTGTGTCCCAAACTGTCATATGTAAGTCTCTGAGGGGGCCAAATCAATCTCTGCAGTTTTGGTTCGGGAGAGACAACTAAGGAATTTTGCTCAGAAGGTTTGTCACTCATAGTACATTCAATGTCCAGTTCTTCAGTGGGCATTTTGTCTACTTCTAAGATCTCCTCTTGTATAACTTCACATTCTTTTTCCATAATGGTATGACTGTCCTCAGCACGATTTTCTGAAGTTTGCATAGCAGGGCCTCCATCAGTAACAGGTTCTGCAAGAGGTACAGAAACAACACTTAGTCTATTGTCAGGTCTGGGCTGTTCAAAATAAGAAGGAATGAATTCCAGTGCATTTACATTGAGATTACAGCCCATGGGGTCTCGAACATCCTCATAAAAAAGCCAGATGAAACCCCAGTCATTGTCACTGTCCTCCTATCTTTCAGCAAGAGGAAGCATGGGCTCTTGAACATTGGAGAGGATATTTCCTCTCCGCCTTAGTCTTCTGGATTGCCTTGAGTTAGGCTTCTGCTGAGCCATTCTGGGTTCCAGATTCATGAGTCTCACTGATTTTGCGAAAGGCATTAAGTTGTTGCGGTGTCAGGTTTTGATAGGTCCTTCTTTTCCCTCAGGGAAAACTTGGTAGACAGGGATATTAGGTAGCTGAGAACAAATTATGTACATTTCAGACCCCCAGCAGTCAGCTAGTTTATGCTTTCCTTATAGACGCAAATTCCTCAAAAGGACTCTGTCCCCTGGTTGCAAATCATGCATCTTACCTTTCTTGTCATAGTGAGCCTTGTTTCGCTGATGTCTTTGTCCTGTTGATTTTTCAGCTAGCTGATAGGCCTGTCTGAGGTTCTTCTTGAGTCTCTCCACATAACTGCCATGAGATCACACTGGTGTATCATCAGCTGTGACTCCAAAGGTGATGTCAACAGGAAGACGAGCTTCTCTTCCAAATATTAGGAAGTAAGGTGAGAACCCTGTGGCATCATTTTTAGTCCTGTTGTAGGCATGCACCACTGTGTCTACATGTCTACTCCATTGACTCTTCTTCTCAGCAGTTAGTGTCCCCAACATATCTAGTAAAGTTCTGTTGAAACGCTCTGGCTGCGGATCCACTTGAGGATGATAAGGAGTGGTGCGACTTTTTTGAACTCCCAAAAGAGTGAGTAGTTCATGGACAAGCTTGCTCTCAAAATCATGTCCTTGGTCAGAGTGTATCCTTTTTGGCAGGCCATAATGTACAAAGAACTTTTCAACTAGTAGTTTTCCCACTGTAACAGCTTTGTAATCACGAGTAGGAAATGCTTGAGCTTATTGGGTATAGTGGTCTGTTACCACCAGCACATTACTGATCCCGCCTTCATCCAGTTCAATGCACAGAAAATCTATACAGACCAGTTCCATGGGTCCACTACTTTCCATTTGACCCAATGAGGCAGCTCGGGTTGGCAGAGTCTTTCTCTGAATGCAACAAAGACATGTACGACAATAATCCTCAACATCTTGGTTCATGCATGGCCAGTAGAACCTGTCTTGTACCAGGCCCACAGTTCTGTCATAACCAAGATGACCATGTTCATCATGCAATGACTGGAGTACTACTTCTCTATACTTCTGAGGAAGCAACAATTGCCATTTTTCACTGCCGAGTGCACTAGGAGATCTCCTATGCACTAGTCCATTCTGTATCTGGAGTCTGTCCCATTCTTTGGCCAAAAGTCTGGCCAGAGGATGAATATCTGTGCGAAGCATATCAATTTGTTTTTTCTCTAAAGTAGCTACCACCAGCTGACCCAAGGGGTCTTCTCTTTTATCTCTCCTGAGGTCACTGTTACTCAAAGTTGGTAGCGATGAAGCCTGTAAAGTGACAAGATTACAGTAAGCTTGGGGTATGCTTGCTGCAGACAGATCCAACTTCTGGGCCCAACATTCAGTGTGTTGATAGCAGGTTGCAATATGACACATAGCTCTCATCCCTGGCACTGGAATTTCCACCCATTCATTGTAGGGGTGTAAATTTCCATGAGGTCTTCTGGAAAGACCATCAGCATCTCCATTTTCATGTCCTGGGTGATATTTCAAACTGAAATTATAGCTGCATAGAGCTGCCATCCATCTGTGGTCAGTAGCATCTAGCTTTGCAGTGGTCTGGATGTATGTCAGAGGATTGTTGTCAGTCTGCACTTTAAATTCAGCCCCATAGAGATAGTCATGCAGCTTGTCCACTACCGCTCACTTTAAGGCAAGGAATTCCAACTTGTGCACAGGATAGTTTCTTTCTGTGGGGGATAAACTCCAACTGATAAAGGCCACAGGTCTCAGCTTCTTATCATACTCCTGGTAAAGGACTCCCCCTAAGCCATCCCTGCTAGCATCCACATATAAAAAGTATGGCTTTATTGAGTCAGCAATGCCAGCACAGGGGCATGTGTGAGGCAATACTTAAGCTGTTCAAATTACTCTTTGCACTCAGGAGTCCAGCAACTCTCGATGAGTTCCTTAGAGCCTCTCAGTCCCTTGGGCTTCTTCACAAGGATATCTTCATCTGTTTCATCTGCTTTCTTATCATTTCGGAGCAAATGGTTGAGGGGTCTTGCTATCTTTGAAAATCCTTCCACAAACCTTCTATAGTAACTGTAGAACCCCAGGAAAGATCAAAGCTCTGTGATAGTTTTGGGTCTGGGCCAAGATGTCACAGCTACAACTTTGCTGGGATTTGTGGATATCCCATTTGCAGACACAACATGTCCCTCATAGGTCACTGAAGGTTGGAAAAACTTGCATTTGTCCAATGACATCTTCAGGGCTTCCTTCTCAATCATGTCCAATACTTTCATCAGTCTTTCTTCATGCTCCTCTAAGGTCCTCCCAAAAACAATGATGCCATCCAGGTAGACTAAGACTTCCAGGAGATGCACGTTTCCAACTGTTCTTTCCATGATTCTCTGGAAAGTTTCCAGTGCATTTGATAAACCTTGAGGTAGGCGATCAAACTCAAAAAATCCCAAGGGGGTGATGAAGGCAATCTTCTCTTTATCTTCTGGGTGCATAGGGATTTGATAGTATCCACTCCTTAAGTTAGCACAATGAACCACTTACTGCCCACCAGGCAATTTAGAGCATCTTCAATCCGGTGAGTTGTGTACTGGTCTGGAATGGTTCACTGATTCAGAGTACGATAGCCAACACACATGCAAATTGACCCATTCTTTTTACTGACAACAACAATGGGAGAGGCATATGGACTTCTTAACTCTCAAATTATCCTTGTGGCTTTAAGTTCTTCCAAATGTTTTCTTAAGTCCACCAAGCCTCCTGGAGCTACTCTTCTGGAACGTTCCCTGAAAGGCTGGTCCTCTTTCACTCTTACTCAGTGTTCTGCATTCTTTGCACAGCCCACATCCAGTTCACTGGTAGAAAAACAATTTTTCTTCTTCATTAGTTGATCTTAAGCTCTGGTTACCCACTCAGGGGGCAAGAGGCCACCTCTTATATCAATATCTTCCAGCTTCAACTCGTTGTCCCTGCTCTCATTCCTTGTCAACACAGAAGCAGGCAAGGGAGTGGCAGCATAAACATTTCTCAAACGCACTTGTGAACACAGGACAATGGGAGTACTTCCTTTATTCTTCAACCCCACAGGCAAAGTGTCATAAGGATGCTTTAACTTGTCCACAGGCCAACTTCTGGAACTAGTTCCAGCCCTGGTGGCAAGGCACTTTCCAGATCCATTTCCATCATGAGATGAGAGGAAACTATTTGTCCACACATCCTCACGTTAGCTCTCAAGCAGGTGACCTGACCAGGATGAATTATATGCTCTTTCCCAGACAGGGTCCACACATGACAAATTTCATCCTTCTTACTATCCTTCTCCCTTTGAAGGGCACAAAAAGCTAGTCTCAGGAGAGGATGTAATGTTGGGTGTTCCTGGGTCAACTGAGGCATCAGCATTGTTGTGACAAGGTCAGTATTTGTCCCTACTAAAATAGATGCGGAATCCTTTCCTTTTGGCCTGGGGCACACAACAGCGAGAGTTTCAAAGACTTCTGTTGACCCAACAACTGAAGCGAAAAATTCTAACTTGAGTGAGACAAACCCATCATAAGGGAACTTTGTGTCACTTAGCCCCCAGATCTCCAAATCTTCTAACTTTTCAAGTGGCAGATGCTTTAAGTATTTTTGGTAGAAGTCTCTGTACAGAATGGTGATTTGTGCACCAGTATCCAACAGTGCTTTACTATACACCCCTTCTATTTTTACTGACACAACAGGGGTCAGTCCCAATAGACCATCGGGTAGTTTCTGTTTCCGATGTTGTTCAGCTGTACGGCAGTCAGCATGTGGTTGATGCGCCACCGGGTGACCTCGCCATTTCCACGGATAAGACTCTTTCTTAGTAATGCTTTGCAGTCTCAGATGCTGAGAGTTTTGCTGAGATAGCTTTTCAGTTCTGTAGTTCACCTCAGATGAGCTAGAAGTATGCATAGTAGGTAGTCTCTCTCCCCTATTACAAGGGTTAGTATGGAAAGGAGATCCAGGATGCTGCCTCTTGATGTTAGATTTTATGGAGCTCTTTGTAAATGGGCACTCAGCTGGCTCCTTCACTGAGGCCCTTTGAAGTTTCCCCTGCATTGCACTAGCCAATAATAGTTCATTCACTCTTTTCAAGTTCTCTGCATTAGGACACTGTCACTTTATATGCCTTGCATCCCCACAACAAAAACAAAATCCAGTAGGAACTCTGAACATTGGCTGATTCGTTTCCTCCCTGAGTCCTTTCATTGAAGTTCTAGCTGATGTATTCCTCCCTTCAGCTAAAGTTACCACTTATTTTGCAATTCTCCAACTGTCTTGGTGACCTGAGCTATGGCATCAGTTAGGGAAGACACCTGCACCTGCAACTGTGACACCTCTACATTGCGGACATCCTGGGCCACAACTCCTGTTTGAGTAGTAAGCATGGCTATAGGCTCCTGCTTGTGTTCACTCATTGCTTTAATTGCTGTTGAACTTTAAGATTTTGCTTCCAAAAGGGCTTCCTCTTCCCTCACTTCTTTAATCAACTGTAGAATAAGTTAGAGTCTCCTCCCTATTTCTCATCCTCAGTTTCCACATAATGGGGTTCATAGCTTGAGCTACTTGTAAAATTTGTCCGATCCATACTTGGTCAGCTACATTAGGATCCACCCCCTTCTTTAGGATGATCTGGTGGAGCATTTCATTTAATCATTTAATGTAATCAGATAGCTTCTCACCAACCTCTTGGTATGTATGTTCAAACTGATACAGTAGGTCCGCAGCCCTCTTGGTCCTTCCAAAAACATCCAGCAGTACTCCTAAATAGTCCTTGACCATGCAATCTTGCATACCGATCCATAGGTTGCATATGGTATCCACTACTAATCCCTTCAGACTTTCAGCAATCTGCTGCTTCTTCTGAGATTCTGGGATATCCCACTCCTCTAGGGCTTTTGAAGCCTGATCCATCCAAGATTCAAAATCTTCCTCTCCCTGAGGTGTGGGTTGTTTGCCAGAAAAGAAACACAATTTGCTGTAGCCAAACCCAGTGAATGGCTGTGTAGGCTGTAAGCATTTTTCTACAAGACTTCCCAAAGCATTCAAAACTTCAGGCACTATAATATTTCTGGGCAGTGAAGCTGCAGCTTCTGGTGTAAGGTTCTGACCTACTTGGATAACTTCCACAGGTATTTCCTCGGTTGCTGGGTTAGTGCACTTCTCAGGGATTACCACACGGACTGCACTCTCGCCTGAAATTTGTACACTCGAAAATATGTGCTCATATATTAAAGGACTTTTCCATTCTAATAAGGCCAATGTGCTCTGTTCAGTAGTGTCCATAGTGCTGTCTAATAAAAATCCATGCCCTACAGCTGGTAAGGATCCTCTGACTTGATGTATTTGCACATCAGTCCATGTGACCCCTGTCAACACTAGAACTAAGCAGTGCTCTGACTGAGCATTGTGCTGTTTGCACCACTTAGCAGCTACTTCTGGGTTGATATTGCTGCTGGAGTTGCTTTCCACACATACAGGGGAGTAGGGTGGAGTTCAAGGCAGTACAGGCAATCCCAGACAATCCCCCAAATGTAGCACACCCACAGGTGTACCTGAAGTAGAAATGGGTTCCTTCCTACCTGACTCTGGTGACACCCCTTCTTTAGGCCCAACACCCCAAGGTGCCAAGTGATAACAGATTTTGATCTAGGTGACACTTTAGTTTAAAGGGCAATAGCACAACAAATTATTTCAACAGTGCACCAGTTAGCAATAAGTCAGAGATATGCATGTAATGAAACCATACATTTACCCCCTTCCCCAGAACTCAACAGAAAAGAATTTGACATTCAAACATGCACATGAAGGCAATATCAATGAGCAGTAAAGCTTTTATAATGCAGCAATACAAACATGGAAAAAAATGCAATGTCATTGAGGGAAAAAAAGGGTTAGAATACAACAGTACATATATGAAAAAGATACAATGTCATTGAGCAGTAAAGATTCTTGAAGGCAGCAGTACTAACATGAACAATAAAGATTTATAATGCAACAATACAAATATGAGAAAATGCAATGTCATCTAGCAATAAAGAGTCTTTAGGGCAACAGTACTAACACCCTCTATCCCCTAGATCAATCTAAACAGACCAACTATGAGACATTCTATTGTACCCTGTTCACTGGCCAGTGACTACTTACAGTCCTACTGCCAGCATGATTGTGCCCAAGGTTGGAGCTCATATGGATCCCAGCTATTTGTAATCCACAAAGCTTTTGGGGAGATCCACAATCTTATAAAAGTATAACAATGATGGCCAAAAGCCTCTCAGCACTCCGTCGAGAATATCCCAGCAACCAGGCACTGCAGTTCCTCCGACAAGAAAAATGGAAAATCACCCACCAGAACTCTGGTAGTCATCTATGGCATCTCTGCACTAGGCCCAAGGGAACCCCTTTTCTTGCTGACTCATATGCAGGTGTGGAATTACTGGTTTCAGACTTCTCTCCTGAATTCACAAAATACCATCATCCATGATTTCAGCAAGAGACAGACATAAACTGCTACCTCACTTCTCTGTCCCAAAACACTAGACAAAAAAAAATCTAGTCATGCTGCAAAACCCTTTTCCCTTCAGCTAGTCTTTCAGTCTTCCCTCCTTCAGCTAGTGTTCCAGTCTCCTCTCTTTCACTTTTGAAATTTTCTTTTATATTCCTGAAAAGGAGCTCCACCTTGTGGTATAATGGAAAACTGCAGTCTATTACTTCTACAATGAAATAGAGTGGGAGCTACATTTGAAACAAATGTTCATTTTTCTAGAACCATAGGGGTTGCTTAAAAATGCAAACAACAAACTCTTCAGTGCAAACAATTTTTGTAGTGGTAGTAATCTTTAGGTTTTAGGTCTTAATAGTTACTATGTTTACTGTGATTTATAAAATCCAGTTTAAGTTTGTAATGTTCATTGAACAACTTACAGTATTTCAGCAACCACTCAAATGACACACATTGTGTTAGTTGCATTTTGTTAATCCATCTGAGAGCTTTCATATGAGGTTAAGCAGTTTTGTATGTGCAACTTGGCTGTAAGGATATTTAGAAAAACATAACATGTATGACAATATAAAGAAATACTATATGGATAATATTGCTTTATCTACACTAGACAGAGGTCAAAAGCCAACAAAGGCATGTTTGCCATTGTGTAATCTTTAAAATGAAATATTTTAGTCCTTTGTATGTAGCATAATTTTGAAATTATTAATGTAAATATGAACAACCAATATTTGATGCCTAGAAGTCCCAGTAGGATGTAACTGCAGAAGCACCTACAGGCGTCACTTAGTTGTAATGAGTTAAGAAAATTCTGCTAAACATCTCTCTATTGTGTATCAAAAGTCACTTGCTGTTAACTTCACAAAATCCAAAGCAAGGTTTTTGGTACCACACTTGTTCTCAGTAAAAGCGGGTTCAAAACTGTTCATTCTTACAAATACCTGGGTGTGTTTCTAGAGCCCTTATTCTCTTTTATAACGACATAATGAAAAATAAACTGTCAGCCATTGTGGCTAAATATTATGAACTATATATGATTTAAACAGTTCATTGTCACCAAACAGGCATAATCAAAAATATGTGGAAAAATATACTCCATCATTTCTTTCTCAGTTTTCTGCCTAAAGCCTTAAAAAATCTGAAATTATGCTACCTCTGTCTCAACTGCAAACCTCTCTACATTCCAATCTCTTCTTACTAATTTAAAAATATCTAACATTCATGGAGGTGTTTTGAAACAACTCGATGATGCCCATTACATTAATTTTACATAAGCCTGAGCATTATTTCATCTTGTTTCTTGTCTGATATAACAGTCCTACAGTCATCACTCACCTGTAACTATACTAAGTACTTCTATCTTTTTTAATATCCCCTGGTGGCACTCCTTACTTCTGTAATAGCTAACATTTATTTTTGCTTACACTGTCTATTCTGCTTACCTTCATGTCTATTTTGTTTTAGTTACCTCAGAGATGTGCTGTTTGTTCACTTTTTAGGACTATGTTCTTCTGTCTTCTAAGATGATTGCATTTAGTTTGCAGATATAAAATGGCCTGTTTAGTGAAGTCCTCCTCCATAGTTCTCAACCTCTTAGCACAAAAAAATCAGAACAAAGCCAAAAATAATGAGGTGACAAAGCTCAAAAAATAGGGACAAATTTCTAATATTGCTCTTATAAACTCAAAAAGTTGCTAGTATAAATGAATTTTCTGAAGGACACGGAATCTGAAACTCAAATGCTTGTCATTATTTATTGAATTCAGTCCTCACTGATTTGTCACAAAAATCCTGAAAATCAAAAATTTTATGAGGGACAGACAAAAAATATGAGGCAAAAATTTGCACTTTCTTTGAAAATCTGGACAGTTGAGAGGTATGTCTACCTTTCTGCTCAAAGATACATACAAATGTCATATCAGTATGTATGGATGTATGTTTATGAACTGGTACAGCATTTTTATGTTTTTAGTTAAATATATTTTTATATCATTTTTTTTTATATAACAACTTATGAGAGTGATTACACTAAACAGTTAACAAAGATTTTGAAGAAAAATTAGCAGGAACATCTATCTGGAATAAGACAGTATGCATAAAAACAGATTAAAATGTTTTAAAGTGCTGGCAGCAAAGAGCTTCCAATTAATTTCATAACGTATTTTATCTATAAAAATATTGAATTTAAACAAACACTGTGAAAGAGGACACCCACTCATACTACTGAAAAAACCTACCATGAAGCTCTTTGTAAAACAGAAGACAAATTTGACCCTAAAACCAGAGCAGGCATTGATGACCCAAGTAACACTAAACATCACACAACACTGGTTAATATGAGGAAACCTTGAGTGCTTTGCTTCATCAAACAATGAATAACCACTGCAATATGCTTAGTGACCATGATATTATCTCTTATTTTGTGGCTGCAGCACCACTGTTTATTAATAAGAAGGATAAGAATTTTAAAAGCTGTTGAAATCTGGTAAAAAGAAAGCTAGTACCTCACTAATGAATAGAAAATGCATGTTTCCTTACTATTTTTGCAAACAGTTCAAATTCTTTAGCAGCAGCCCTTGTAATGTAGCTCCAATATCTGGGAAGGTTCTTGGGACAATAAGTCAGTATGTTTGTCTGACAGTCAACATGGTATTCATGGTCTTAACTAACAATTGGGAATGTTGTTAGATAGGTAAGGCCAGCTATATGCTTAGGACTGCAGATTATAAGCATGTTATAGCCTTTAATATTAAAGATTGCATTATAAAAAAAACATGGTCCCTGTCTCATTTAAGAGATTAACGTTTCATAACTATTTCTCTCGTTCTCTCTCTATCTCTGTGTGTGTGTGTCTCTCTAACTCTCTCTGGCTAACATCGACAAACTAAAGCTGAAACAAGCAGGCTGACACACTTCTGTGCATGAAATAAGGTTATGCCTAAATCCCTATAGAGTTAAAAAAGCAGTGCTTTTTGCTGGGGGGCAAACCCCGCTGCACCCTCCACATTCTCTGGTAATTATGTATACTAACTCCAAGGTCACGCAATCCCCAGAGAAGAGGCATATTCCCCAACCTCAGGGATTATCTGTTATCACACAACTGCTGAGCATCTGCATTGTTGACCAAAGTGCATTGCTAATAAAAAGGTTGATTTTACCTACATAAACTATATATATATATATATATATATATAATATGTATATATATATATATATATATATATATATATATATATATATATATATATATATTCATATAATGTATTCTCATATTTAGCGTCCTAATGATCCTCACTGTACAACTATATCTATAGGCTGACAACACTACTACACTATTGGCAGTTTATCTGCAGGTTGAAGACACTGCCAAAGATGCTAAAAGGCTGCTAAACCCATTATATTTACCCTATTCACTGAAATCTAAAGCAAAGATCTACACATTGCAAACACAAATCAAATTCAGTGATTCCCCCCAAAAGACCCTATCCCATATAAAACAACACTTTTTAATGCCAATATATGCTTAGTTTAACTTGAAAACTACTAAATAATATAATAATATTTAAGAAATAAACCAAAATGTGGAATTTCCCCTTTCATTGCAATGGAAAAAAGAAAGAAAAGTAACTTTAAGCACTGCACACACACACACACACACACACACACACACACACACACACACGCACGCACGCACGCACGCACGCACGCACACACACACACACACACACACACACACAGAATCCAAACAACCTCTCTCTCTAACAATATTTCTTACTTCAACTAACTCCTTCTAGCAATTTGTGCAAAGGATTATGGCCCTGAATTGGTAATGAGTTGTTTACTGCATTCAAGAGTACAAGGCTTGACTCCTTCCAGTTCCATTTTCATACTGTGTAACTCTGAGCAAATCACTTAATCAGACAGTTCTCTCGAGTCACACCTGAAAGGGACACCCGAATAAAATAAAACCCCTTGGAAACTAAATTCATTTTTAATAGAATGAAAAAATGTTAAGCTAAATGAAATTAATATGTAAAATAAACTTAGCAACTAGCACGATGGAAAGTAGCATTACTAGAAGAACTGACCTGACTCATAACTAACAAAATAAAAAACATAATTGAACTACAATGCTAATACATTCTAAAAGACCCCTCATTATTCTACTAGTTAACATCAAAAAATGAACTCCCATGTACAAAAATAAATAAATAAATAAAATTTACCTCAGTGATATAGTTCAAAGCCATTTGTCAGATGCAGCATCCAGGTAAACCTAAGTCTGCTACCTAAAAGCCATTTTCAGAAGTAACCTAGGCAATAAATGTCCCCCCCTAATGTCAAGGAGAAGCAATGCACTAACATGAAAGTACAGCAAAATGAAAAAGAGTAATACACCCCTGCCTGTGTTCTACATGAACTACAAACTGAACTGGCACCACGTGTGTGCTCTGTTTAATCACAGCTTCACCTCATGCTTTGCCCTACTGAATGGTGCACTGCTACAGTCATCCCTCTCCATAAAGGGGGATCAACCACAGACCTTGGGAATTATTGCCCCATTAGCTTGACGAGTCTGATATGTAAGACTATGGAGCACATCATCATGGACCTAATTAACAAGGCTATAGGGAGTCTCCAAACTCTAGATCCCACACAAATTGGTTTTGTGAAAGATAGAGCAAGCCTGCTCAACCTGGTTGACTTATTTGAGTTAATCAGCAGAGCTGTGGATGGAGGGCAAGGCAGTTCATACAACCTACCTCAATCTGACCAAGGCCTTTGATCCCATTTCCCAATCAGGAATTATTGCTAAACTCACCAAACTAGGCATCAACCCCTATATCACTAGGTGGGTTGCAAATCGGCTCACAGATAGAACCCACAGTGTGAAAGCAGTGGACTCCAAGTCAGACTGCCGACCAGTCATGAGTGGAGTCCCACAGGGATCGGTTCTGGGTCCACTTCTGTTTGGCATCTACTTCTCAGAAGTCCAGGCCAACACAGAGGGAGTCTGGCTGACCAAGTCTGAATCTGGGCCAGTTAAACTTTGTGAATGTGTGTGTGTGTGTGTGTGTGTGTGTGTGTGTGTGTGTGTGTGTGTGTGTGTGTCTATGTGTCTGTGTATATGTGTGCGTATGTGTGTCTACATGAGGGTGTGTATATAACATACTGTTTAGCATGTCATTATACATACTGCAGAATACTGGCCTTCATTTCCTGTCAATCCTTAGAAACAGTGCAGTTACAGGGCTGCTGCATTGTAACAGTGCATATTGCAGGCAACTACCTAAACAACAGAACTACCTGTTACAGAGGGTGTCCTGCAGTATATAAATTTAGTGCATCTGTCTTCCGTAACCCGAGGATTTATTTGTGGTTCAGTACAACTTTACTTTTTCATCAGATAGAGCAGACACTGCAACAATGTATGCAGATTATTACATGTAGTACTTCCGATAAATTGCGAAAGCCACAGAATGCTAACATGCTGTCTCTAATTTTTTTTGCTTTGTCAGGTAAGTGATAAATACCACGCATATCATCAAACCGTGCATTAAAGCACTGCTGCGGAAGAATGCATGTCAGTTGTGCTCTAGTTACTATGTTGTCCCCTACAGGGTGTTACGACAACAAGGCGATAGTATGTAAATTTTTGTGAAACACAATAATTTAAAAAAGTGAAGCAGTAAGGTGCTGCCAAACACCTGAAAATAAATTTAGCCAATACTGAAATAATAACATATTATATACAACTGTGCTATAGGTAAAACAGTTGTTTTAATACATGAAACATTGTGAGGCATTCACAAACTAAGTGATTCTAAATATGTGCTTCTTTGTAAAAGTGTGTCAATTTGAGTCAATTTATGTATATTCAAACACAATAAAAGACTAAAATCCACACAATTAATGCTTATTCATTTTTCACAATTTTTCATCATTCATACTGTAACATAAACTGAAATAACCCCTAATGCTTACAAAATACACACACACACACACAAACACACACACACACACACACACACACACACACACACACACACACACACACACACACACACACACACATACATACACACGTGCATGCACACACACACATATATATATGTATAGATATGTATACATACATGCACACACACACGCACACACACACACATATGTGTGTGTGTGTATGAAAGTATGTAAAATAATTGATGCAAAGCATTGAACACCAAAATATCGACATTGAAACACTCACACACTCAAGACATAACTTTGAATATGCAAATCCTAAAACACTGTTGTTTGAGGGGAGAAGGCCCCCTGCACCCTCCCATGTGGGAGACTCTACCACCCACACTTCTTGCTACTTAAATATACTAACTCCAAGACAACAGACTACAGAAGACTTCCTCTTATATGGCCTCTCTTTAACTAGCCTCCTCATTAACCGGCCATCAAATTTCTGCTCTAGTCCTAGCAAAAGACATAGAGAAGAAACACACTTCTGCCTCCTCTGGGTAAGATAATGGCAGACATTTGAGTTTTAGGCTTTATATTGATTAGAAAAATGCATACTAACACAAATCCTGTTATTCTCACTGCTATATAACATATAAATATTATTTTGTATACTTTTTTTCTAATTAACCAGCCATTCATTTATCCAGCCTAAGGTCTGGTCCCAGCAAGACCGGATAAGAGGGAATCTACTGTAGTGTGAAAATGGCATATTTGACATTCTTGGTATTACAGTGATTTTGCACTAGCACTATTGATCAGCTGACCTGTCAACTAAATGGGGTACACAGGAAAGCTGTTGACTAAACAAACATTTGATATTTACATATAGTGGGACCCAAACATATATATGGAATTAGCTCCATGACTTACTTTATTGTCTACCCTGAGCAAAGAACCCTACAAGATTTAATAGGATATTAATAATGAGCTTTTGCCATTACTAATGTTACTTTAACTACATTTATACATTTAGAGTATGGCTCTCAAACCCCTCTCTATATGCAATAACAATATATGCTGAATACCTCTGCTTACTATCATTTGCCATAAAACAAAAACATGTACCTTCCAGGCTACTTTAATAATTGAATTTCTAAATATGGCCCAACCTTGAATATTTTATTTAGTTCTTTTCAAGATGATTTTAAAAGCACATTGTTTTCATTGTTATTTGGCAAAATACTTCTGTACATCGTACAACTGTGTCTCGAAATACATCATCATTGTATTCTGCAGTTTCTACTCCAGCAAACTTAAATATCTGTTTTCCTGGGGATTTGCAATCAATGTTAAGGCACTGTGCAGCGGTTAGCATTGTCACCTCACAGCAAGAGGTTCCCTGGTTCGATTCTCGGCTAGGGTGCCTTCTGTGCGGAGTCTTCATGTCCTCCCTGTGGTTGTGTGGGTTTCCTCTGGGTGCTCCGGTTTCCTCCCACATCCCAAAGACATGCTGTAGGTGGATTGGACACTCTAAATTGGCCCTAGGTGTGTGTGTGTGCCTTCTGTGGAAGGTTGGGCGCAGGGCTGGCAACTCGACACTGTAAAACTCCACTGCCAATCATGAGCGGACACGTGATCTGCTGTGGCGACCCCTAACTGGGAAAAGCCGAAAGAAGAAGAAGAAGAAGTTATGGCACTGTTAGATGCACTCTACAATACTGCCCTTAAATGTTCAGTTCTGAGAGCTGTCTTTCAAGGATTAATTTCTGTTGGAGCATCACAGGGTAGCCAATGTTTAATTGATTAGATCTCTGTGCATAAAGCTTTAGAGTTAGAACATGATATTAAAAGAGATTTGCTGTAGTATGGAGCACTTCATCAGAAAACCTACAGCGTAGTGGTAGCATAATTACATTTAAAGGAAGATATAGATTGACGTCTAGTAATAGATGCCATGGAATGTTTTCAGCATCTGAAATTGACATGAATGTGAGCTTGTGTATAATATGATGTATAATATAGTATGGATACAGTGATCTTGCGTCTTTAAATAGTGATAAAATACAGTTGTATGACTCAGATAAAATACAAGATAAAGTCTACTGAGGTAGGATGCATAAGAGCAAAATGGCTTCCTCACTGCCAGTTGACAATAAAATAGAAGAGGTTCTGTCTGCAAAGCTGAAATCCCTGATCACCGTTATGCATTAAGAATCCACTGTCAGTGTGATCTCTATGTAGCAGCAGTGCTTCTTTTCTTTTGGGAGATTGCTAGCTTCATGTTTGTGCAACCATCATGGTAGTATATGTACGTTCAACAGGTTTGCATGAGGGACTTATACCCTTCATAAAATACATTTCATTTTTTCATCAGGTTAAACTCTTGGTCAGCAGTGTTTGGCAGGTTAGTTCTTTGCTGAACTGTGACTCAATGAATCCTAGTGGAAGCCAACAAAATAGTAACAATATAACATAAATAAACCAAATACACAGTAGGGCACACAACCACATAAACTTATTAAATTGTATTTTTAACAAGTAAGTGCTTTTGTACAGAATATACTGAAAACCAATTAAAAATGCAAAACCAAGGAATCACATTTTTGAAACATGACCAGTCACAACTTACAGCCAATTATCTAACAAAAGTGTCTTTTTTGTTAAAAAATAATAAATTATACAAATAAAAGGGTTATAAATTTAAAAGAAAGAACAACTAGATACAAAACATACAAGAAAAACTTTACAATTCAGGATAAATGCAGAACTAGGAGCCTGATTTTCAAAACTCCTTCAATACTGTGTCATTCAGTTACCAATATAATCCCTTCTTATCAACATCCACCTCCAAGTCTTCAGCTAAATGATACAGCGCCATGCATTTCCATAAAGAGATACTAGTTTTGAAGTTCCAACGGTGTAATGTGCACTTATAAAGTGCACTATGCTAGATCTTTTCAGAAATTATGTCTGCAGCTTTTCTAATATTTTTACCCACATAAAACTTACCACATGTAATTGACTCATTCACATAAACCACACAGATTAAATTATACATAAAATGTTGGGGACAGCCACGCACATTGGTAGCAGAACCCATAAGCATAAGTTCTATTTTTTTTTCCATAGGCTACATTTTTCTTACAAGCTCTTGTATTATTTAAACTTTACAATCAAGTTTGTGATTAACTTTTAAATGGTTTTCAGTTAGTGTGTAAGTTTGATGATTCTTTTACTATGATGGATGAAAGTACATACTTGTTTTAAACAAAGTTTACTATGCTTCAAGGGGCTGTGAGTCCTTTGTTTTTAGTTTATTTTATTCCATGTTATTTATGCAAGACCCATTACACTATCAAGGCTGTTTTTGCATTTTTGTACAAAAACAATAACATAAATGTTGCAAGAGTAACACACCATAGTTGAAAATAAAACAAGATACACAATGCGATCCACATCAAAATGAACTTAAAAGTTTAACTTGCATAAGAAATCAAAACTGGTGATTATCCCAAAAAAGGTATACTGAGATTTTGAAATGCCTCTGCAAGTTGTATATGCAAAACAAATAGAAGAGAGAGAAAATGTAAATGTTCACATCATAGAGTAGTGATTTCAAAAGTTTTGATGGAGGCTAAAGCGTAAGTTACCAGGTAAAGTACAGTTTTGTACCAACCATAAATGTAGATGTTCGAGTGCTAATACAGCTGCAGTAATCACATATGGGTTCTCTGCCATCAGGCGGGTCCTCGGTCGGCCGAATTCCAAAGTCTTGGTCTGGCGTCAGTTGTTGTCTCCTTCTTCCCTGACGTCAGTGCGACAGGGGTATATAAATCACAGCCGACGCCATATTCTCCAGTCTTTCTTGCCCCAGATGTCAGATGCCCCCATAAGGAAGGCAATAGATAAATTATATATATATATATATATATATATATATATATATATATATATATACATATATATATATATATATATATAATAAATACAAGCAATGCAATGTTATCAAAAAAGAGTAGTTGCAAGCAAATACACCATAGGAGGATAACCCAAAGTAGGTTGTATGAGGAGGTGTTAGCCACTAGTCCTGTACCTAGAGGGGAAGGAGGGAGGGAAACCTGTACTGCAGCCGTATTAGCACTCGAAAATCTACATTTATGGTAGGTACAAAACTGTACTATGTTCATCGTGCATACAGCTGCAGTAATCACATATGGGTAGAATCCCAAAGCTACGCACAGGGTGGTAGGCACTAGGTAGAACTGGGATGAGCCAGAATGCCCTGCAACACAGTAGTAGCAAAGTCTGCTCTAGTTTTGGAATATAAAGGCAGGTGGTAGTGTTTTGTGAAGGTATGTACAGAACTCCAGGTGGCAGCCTCCAAGATATCTTTGGTAGGAACTCCTCTGAGGAAGGCTGTAGAGGTAGCTGTGGCCCTGGTGGAGTGTGGTCTGATGCCTACAGGGACAGATTTCCCATGATAGGAGTAACAAAAATGTATGCAGTGGCCTATCCATTTAGAGATTGTCTGTTTGGTAACAGGCTTCCCTTGAGCTCCTACAGCATAAGACACAAAAAGTTGTCTGTGGATGTCTAAGGAATGTAGCAGCCTTTCCCCTTTGTTTTGAGGATTGGGGTAAAAGGTAGGTAAGTGTATGGCTTGATTTAAAGCTACCCTGGATACCACTTTAGGTATAAATGACGGGTTGGTTTGAAGGGAAACCCTGTCCTGATGGAAGATAAGAAAGGGCTGCATAGCCATGAGGGCTTGAAGTTCCGAAACCCTACGAGCTGAGGTGATGGCCAGAAGGAAAGCTGTTTTCCAGGACAAATATTGTAAATCTGTTGAGGCAGCTGGTTCAAAGGGAGGCAATGTTAATTTTTCTAGAATGTAATTAAGATCCCAGGCTGGCACTGGTTGTTTCCTTGGTGGTCTTATATTCTTAGCCCCTCTGAGGAATTGCCTTAAACGTGGGTGAGAGAATAACGGTGGATCCATGTTGAATTCTGCAGAAATGGCTGAGGCATGGATTTTTATGGAGGAAAATGAAAGTCCACTGTTCAGCAGCTCAGCTAGATACTGTAATACCTGAAGCAAATTCAGTTTTCTAGGGTCCTGGCCTTTTTTCCTCATTCCAAGAGCAAAACCGTTTCCATTTTGCTGAGTAAGTATTCCTAGTAGATGGCCTTCTGGCCTCCAGAATGACATCCTGCACCTCTTTGGAGAGTAGGGTCTGCTGAGGTGTTAAGGAATTTTCCATGCAGCAAGATTGAGTGTTTTCAGCTGACTGTGAAGAGTTTTGTAGCTGTGCTGAGTCAGCAGAAGAGGCATTAGAGGTAGAGGCCAGGGAGGAGTATGTGTTAGGCTCCTTAGGAGTGGGTACCAGTGCTGTCTTGGCCAGTCTGGAGCAATCAGTATCATCTTCGGTCTGTCTGCTCTTGCTTTCAAGAGCACCTTGGGTAGAAGAGGCAGAGGTGGGAAAGCGTACACTGTCCATGCTGTCCAACTGAATGAAAGGGCATCCACTCTCCAGGCCTTTGGATGAAAAGTCCTTGAACAAAACTTTTCCAGTTGATGGTTCCTGTGGGAGGCGAAGAGATCTATGTCTGGCCTTCCCCATGCTTGGATTATTTTTGTAAACACCTGTGGATGCAGCTTCCATTCGTGTGGATCTGTCATATTTCTGCTTAGATTGTCTGCCAGCGTGTTTTCCAAACCTGGCAAGTACTGTGCTTGAAGTTTGATTTGCCATTCCAGAGCCAAGTTCCAAAGTGTCATGGCTAGTCTGCACAGGGGATATGAATGTGTTCCTCCTTGTTTGTTTATGTACCACATTACTGTGGTGTTGTCTGTTCTTATCAATAATTGTCCTGGATGCAGGAGGTCCTTGAATGCTGTAATTGTATTTATTACTGCTAGCATTTCTTTTTGATTGATGTGAAGGTGCTTTTCCTTTTGGGACCATTTGCCCTGAATGCACCTGCCTGTCATGTGCGCCCCCCAGGTGTAATCTGAGGTGTCTGTTGTGATGACTGGATTTGCTTGAGGCTTGCAGAATGGGAGACCTGCATTTGTTTGACATGCTTGGGTCCACCATAGAAATTCCTTTTGCAAACATGGAATTATTGGTATTATTGTTTCCAAATTGTGGCTGTGTTGAGACCATAGGTTTTTTAGGTACCACTGAAGTTTTCTCATATGCAACTTTGCACATGGGATTAAAAGAATGCAAGATGCCATGAAGCCCAGAGCCTGCAGGATTTTCCTTGCAGTAAGCCTGGTACAATTTGCTAGTGTTTTGAAGTACTGAGTTAGTTGCCCTTGTTTTTCTGGCGTAAGATAGGCCATCTGGGTGTTTGTGTCCAAGTTGGCACCCAGGAAAGTTATTTTCTGAGATGGTGTTAGCCTGGATTTCTCTTTGTTGATTGTGTATCCCAGAGAATTCAGTAACCGTGTTGCATAAGCCAGATGTTCCAGAAGAGTGTGCTTGCTGTTCGCTTGGATCAGGCAGTCGTCCAAATAAGGGTAAATTTGAATCCCTTGAAGTCTGCAGTAGGCAATTACTGATGCCAGGCATTTCGTGAATACTCTGGGCGCAGTAGCTAAGCCAAAAGGCAATGCAGAGAATTGATAGTGGATTGAACCTGCAAGAAATCTGAGGTATCTTCTGCAGCTTTGTCTGATTGGGACATGCAGGTATGCCTCCTTGAGGTCCAATGTTACCAGCCAAAACTCCTTGCCCAGCATGGGAAGAAGTTGCTGTAATGTGAGCATCTTGAATTTTGGTACGAGTAGAAATGTATTTAGGATGGATAAGTCCAAAATGGGTCTCCAGTCGGTTCCTTTTCTTGGTACCAGGAAAAGTCTGGAATAGAAACCTTGACCTTGTTCGTGAGTAGGAACCTCTTGAATGGCTTTCATGTCCATGAGTTTTGTAATTTGTATTTGTGCCTCTGCCCTTTGATTGTGTGGCAGGTTTGGCATGCCTCTCATTTTTGGAAGAGTATGAAAATGAAATCTGTAGCCTCTGTTTATTATGTCCAGGATCCATTTGTCTGTTGTGATAATATGCCAATTTCCTGAAAATAGTGCCAGCTTTCCTCCCAAGGGAACTGCCAGCTGATATTTGCTTGGCATGAAAAGGAGGAAGTCATTGGGTTTGCTTTCTGTATTGTTGTGCATTGTCTTTGCTACCTCTTGGGGCTTGAGTTTGCCATTGTCTGCCTCTATATGATCCTTGAGTTTGTCCTCTGCCCCTTGAGCGCCTGTATCTACCTCTCTGGGGCTTGTCCGTGGCTGGAAAGGACCAGTTTTTTGAAGGCCAATTTCTGCTAAAATGAGGTGGCTGTACCTGTAGAAAAGCCTTGACAGTTTGCATAGATTTAGCTTTTTCTTCCATTTTCCATAGTATCTCCTCAGCATTAGTACCAAATAGCACATCCTTTTGTAAAGGAGCATCTAGTAGTTTAGCTTTAACATGATCAGGCAAGCTTTGTTCCCTAAGCCAGGCATGTCTACGAATGACTGCTCCAGTAGCAACAGCTCTACTTGAGGCCTCTAAGGCATCATAACCACATTGTAAGGTGTGCTTACCCACTTGTTCTGCACTATGTATCATATCCTGCAATTCCTTCAAATCTGGTTGTTCAGGTTGAGACATTTTGTTTCTTAATTGTGTTAACAGAAACTGTTGATATTTAAGCATATGGAACTGACAATTTAAGGCCCTCATGGCTAGGGTGGCCGAGGTGTATACCTTTTTCCCCCACCTTTCTAAGGATCTAGATTCTCTCTCGGAAGGTAGTGGATTCTTGGCAGTAGAGGCCTTCATTCCCTTGGGGGCTTGAGAAATGGTTTCAGGGTCAGCAGTATGGCTTTTGAAAAGAAACTGGTGAGAATTAGGGACTCTGTAGTACCTATCAGGCTTGACTGGTGCAGGAGGCAGGGAATCCGGAGTAAGACAAGCCTCCGAGTAAACATCATCAAGTATGTCCAGGACAGGAGGTATAGCCAGAGGTCTGTGTTGAGGTAACAAAAGAAATTCCCTAAGCCTTTTCTTGGAATCAGAAAAGTCTTGGCCTTCCCACTGGAAGTGTTCCCTCAAGGTGTGCAAGGTTTCCCCAAAAGAAAAATCCTCTGGGGGAGACACAGAAGGAATGGACTGTTCTGCATCAGAATCTTCATAAGGGGAGTACGAGTGTTCCTCCACATCAGAATGTTCTGAGAAAATGGAGCCCTGTTCAGAAGAGGGAGAGTCTTCCTCCACTCTGGGTCTCTTGTCTGGAGGGGGATGGGAACCCCTGATATAGGAAATTAAATCCTCAGCCATTTTAAGCATCTGCTTTTTAGGCATGGGGCCTGGGGATGGGCCCTGTGCAACAGGCCTCTTGGGATGCCTGGCTGATTTGGACTTAGTGAAGGCCTTAATGGAAAAGGAAGAAGAGGGTCTAAATACACCCTGGGTGGAAGTGGACCTGTCCACATTAGGAGGCTCAACACTCACTGTGGTTTCGGTGGTTGTAGTCTGAGTAAGGGCCGAGGTACCAGCGGTCTCGGGTACAGAAGACACTGCCAAGGAAGTGTCATTGGTAGTCAGGGACTGCATAGGCATCTCGCTGAGAACCGGACCACGTGTAGCCGGTTTTGGCGTGGTGTCGGTGGAGACCGCGGACCTCGCGTGTCAGTCCTTGTCCTTTCGTTTTATGGACAAAACGGTAGTCGGAGTATCCGACGACATTTTATAATCAAAGGCTTTACCAAAATAATGTTGGGCGAACTCCACCCGATGCTTAATAGTGCGTTTATTGAAAGTAGCGCAAAAGCGACAGCCCGAGACGTCGTGGTCTGGGCCTAAACAAGGTATGCAGAGGGAATGGAAATCCTTATGCGGTATTTGCTTCCCACAAGAAATACAATTGTTAACTTTGTCTGACATCGGTCTGAGGCAAGAAAAGTTTCCCCAACGGGGTACTTAGCTTTAATGAAGACTTCGGTTTCCGATTTTTTTGTAAATTCAGGAGCTGGCAGACCGGCACTTGCGAACTGCTTCTGCTTCGGGCACCGCGCGGCAAAAAAGACTGGAGAATATGGCGTCGGCTGTGATTTATATACCCCTGTCACACTGACGTCAGGGAAGAAGGTGACAACAACCGACGCCGGACCAAGACTTTGGAATTCGGCCGACCGAGGACCCGCCTGACGGCAGAGAACCCATATGTGATTACTGCAGCTGTATGCACGATGAACATCCAACAATTACCAGCCAGTGCAAAGAGAAACAACTTTGCAGAAGCTAGCCAAGTCATTGTGGGTGCCACATAAAGGAAATTTCAAAGGCAAAATGGTGAAGTAAAGCTACGGCCTGCTTAAAGCAGTCAATCAGTTACAAAAGTCAAAGTAAAGCAATGAGAAAAGACAATACCATTTAAAATGAATTAAACAATATGACATTCTCCAAATTATCCTAGCTCCAGAGGTCATTTCTTAATTTTGGTGGCCTAGTGGCCTAGCTCTGATAAAAAAAGCAATGGAGGCCAGTGCCAGACACTTGTGATCTAGTTCTATAGTCATATGTGGGCAGTGGAATTATGGGAATAACTAATAATAAAGGAGGTTAGTATTTGTCTGAGGTGAAGTCTAAAAAATAATTTTATGCAAAATGTAAGACAAAGAAAATGAGAATGTTCATGTTATGAGGAAGGCATCTTTGGCACCTGTATGATGATAGAAATAATAAGAAAGTCAAATCCTAATCTTGAAGATTGTTTAGGTTGTCACCCTTACATACCATTGTGGGAGGCTGTCAGGAGAAAGTCTAATAACCTCTTACTGTACCACTGAACCTCTTAGAGCAAGATATCTGGGAAAAGCCAAAAAGAATGGTGGGACAAAGGCCCACAAATAGTGTCAGATTTTAAATATTGCTCTTACAATCTTAGAACATTATCAGACTTAACAGTTTTTTGTTTTTAACATACATTTTCTGAAGGATATGAAATCTGTAATTCAAGCATCTCTCATTATTTAGTGACTTCACCCCCAGTGGTTTGCCAGAAAACCTCAAATTGTATGAGGAACAGACTAAAAATATCAGGCAACAATCTGGCTATTCTGTGAAAATCTGGAAAATTGAGAGCTATGCCTCTTACATAATATTCTTTAACCTGGTGAGGTGAGGAACATTGCTCTCAGCTCACCTAAAATGAAGATGTTCTTCATGTATGCTAGTTGTTTTGTCCAGAGGAATACGAATTAAGAAAATGTAAGTTGTAAGACATGGGCATAGAAATTGTCTGCTCTCCTCTTGGTTGATAAAGATTTTGCTCTTTCTAATACTATATAGCATCAGTCCACCCTTGTTGGAGGAAGCTGAGATCTGCAAATCCTGTCAGGTAATGCTTGAAGGATCATTGTATACTTACACAAATTGCTTATGGAAGGCACCATTGGGAGAGACATATATGAATCCTTTTTTTTTGAATATACAACTATACTGATTATTTATGGCCTTCCAAAAGTGCATAAATGTTTAAAGGACCCACTCATGAAACCTACTGTCTCGGTTCATGGGTGGGCCACCAAACCACTTTCTATTTTGGTTGAAAAAAAGCTATGTGTTGTAGTTGACATAAACTACTCTTTTAGTGTCGCATGAGCATCTCCTAGGGCAAAAAGTATACTCATAAACAACCAAATGGATACTATTCCCTTCAAAAATGTCCATTGCCTTGGTGACTCTCTCAAAGAAGTCTACCAGGTAAGCAGGCATGAACTTATGTATACTGAAGGGAATTTCCCCAAGTGGAGTTGGTGGGGGGGGCATGAAGTTATTAGCCAGGAGAGTAGCTATGTCACCCTGACTGGTAAAGGTGGTACCGTTCACCACCAGATCAGCACACTGCTGTGTGTTACCTCTAAGGTTCCACACATAGCTGATCATTCTTGGACAACAAGACTATCACGACCTCATAGCTGGCCTTGTTGGACTTACTTAGACCTCTTAGTTTCTTGTTTAGTTGTATAAGAGAGCACTAGTTTTTTAGGGAGTTGCTCTTCCTAATTTTGGTTATGAGTTTTCTTCTTTTATTATATATCCTGTTTAGGTGAGGATTCTACTAGTGGGGCTTGTTTTTAGTGTATGTCTGGGGTTTATTTCTGGTAGGTACAGCAGCCTGTATGTAGCCATTCACATGTTCGCGTGAGACTCTGTCAATAATTCTGCACAGCTAACTATCACTTAATAGGATGTAGTTTGCCTTTCAGTTGTTCCTAACTGTTACTGGTTTAGCTGGATTTTTCAGGTTGATTTTTACTTCAAATGATGGGGGATGGGGGGATGCAATGCTCTTCCATGTTGGCAAGTACCAGACCCTCTATGTTTTTGCCTCTGGTTGGTGTATGTACTATCTGTTCCAGGGTGTTTGTGTTAATAAAGTTCAAGAAGCATTGTGCCTATGAGTTTAATGTGTTAATAAAGTTCAGGAAGGATTGTGCCTGTGAGTCTGAGGTAGTGTACATTTCCCAGTAGGTACCGGGGTAGTTAAAATCACCCATGAATGAGGTCTTTGGTTGAACGATGACTGCCTCTAGTATGTTTAGGTAAGAGTCATGAGACTATAGGGGCACAGAAGGTGGCCTGTAGCTAGCTATGATATGGTAAGGGAGCTTATCTATGGTGACCTGTACGTGGATGAGTGCCACGCTATCAACCTGTTTAACCAACCTGGAGATATGTTTGTTGCTAACGTAGATCGATCACCTCCATCTTTGGCCTCAGTCAGTGCCTTACCGATCCAATGGTTGATAATTATATATTACACCTAATGAGAATAACTGGGATCATACCACAGATAATTTGAAGGGATGCATGCATAGGATAAAGCACTAAGGAGCTGCCTCTGTCCATTAATAATGCAGGGGGCAGTCCTGGGGTAAATTTTCTGTTTCCCATCCCTGTACCATCTCATACCCAGAACCACTTCCTCTGTCTCCTACATAACAATCACTTGCCTATTTGCATACTCTTTGCTACATATTTCTGAAGTAATATCACTTTTTTTCTTGCTTATCTAATTCTGCTTTCACTTTCACTACTTATTTTACATTTAACCTTCAATTTTTCTTTTTCTTCCATCATCCTTGAACTGTCTCTTTATTCTGTGTATTCTTCATCTCAGTCACTTAAGCAAAAATTAATCCTTTTCTAAAATATTTATCTTGCACTGATCTTTTTTTTCTCTTCTACAAGGGAGCACTCCTAGAGATATGTAATAATTTTATATAACTAAGTCTTCAGTAAAAGTATTTTATTAATATACTTATGTAAATATAATATTGTTATATGTAAATGTAAATGTTGTGCTTTTAGAGGTTTTTCTCCAAAACTGATATATTGATATTATGTACATGTAAATATTTTACCATGAAAGGGTAAATATTTCACTATGCAAATGATGTGTTTATGGAGCTTTTCTCTCCAGACCTCTGCTGAAAATGCATGCTGTCGACCCAGTCAGACTTTCCAGTAAACAAATGTCAATAAATAAATAAATGAGGCAATGACCAGGTTACAAAACCACTGTACGTTGCATCCTGTTTGCTCCAGTGGGGCCACATATTCCATTTGAGAGTGGGTATCTGTGGCAAACTTAAGTCTTTTTGTGCCAGGGACCAATTAAGAAAAGTGATGATCCTTAAGCAAATAAATAATGGCAGGGCCTGATTCATTTAGAAAGTTGGGACTGATGTCTTCAAGCATCATGATCTAGGCATCAGTTAAGTTCTACAGGCATAGATACCAGCAGCACAACTGCAGGTAACAACTACTCTGTTTTAGCAAACCTTCTACAAACCATCAGACATTAGGTAATGGCTGCAAGCCTATCCATCAATGGCTAAGTTTGCTTTACAGTAATGGTTGTGTTGTATTTTGCAAGAACTGTAGCATCGTTACCAATGCTAATATCTAGCTGGTGCATTCTGAACAAAAGTATTTTCAGCAAGTAAATGGGCTAGAAAATGCACACCTGTCTTTTTTCAGGTTAAGCAGTCTGACGAATATCTGCATTAGCAGAGACATCTGTGCATCAAGGTGTGCCAGCTGCAAACAGGCTGACCTATTCTCGGTTAAGATGTCTTCTCATAGACAGGGTCGGAATGGTTTTGTATGACTCATTTATCTATCTGTTATCTATCTATCTATCTATCTATCTATCTATCTATCTATCTATCTATCTATCTATCTATCTCGATATCTACCTATCAGTCAGTGTATATATCTACCTGTAATCCACCAACCTGTCTATCATCTGTTAACATGGTAGTTGTTCTGGAACCTTATCAGCCACAAACAGAGCCAAAGCACAACCACAAAATAAACTAGGTTGCAAATATTAAAGTTTCAAATGTTACAGTTAAGACTATCTTTAAAATGCTAGACAGATGACAGAAACAGACACTTTATGAATGGCTGAAACATCAAGTCCACATAGGTCTGTGCTCTGAGGCCTCTTACACTAAGAAGGATAGCAACCTTCTATGAAGGGAAATTAGGTGGTATGACATTTCAGGATGTACACTGTCAATCAAGAACAGAGACCAATCCAACAAGTCATATCAGGCAGTTAGTGCAGAGGATTAGATCTCTGAACTGTTAATCAGCTGCTTCCCGTAACAAAAGGGTACATATTTTGATTCTTCCTCCTCCATTTGTCTACTGGCCATTGTATCATTTATTTATTTATTGACATTTGTTTACCGAGCAAGTTTGTTGACCATACAGTGTTTCTATTTGCCCGTGAAAAGGATCACTTATGTCCAATGGACTTACCTCGTTAATAAATGTATAAAATAAGCTAAAACTACTTACATATACCTGATACAATAAATGAACCATATAAAAACAAGAGGGAATGAAAAGAGGTGGGGTTAACTAGGTGGTATATACGAGGATGTGGAAAAATTTACTAGGGGATAGTGAAGAAAAATGAGTTATGGATATAATGGAAGCATTTACACTGAGTAGATTAGGTAAGATGTTTTAGGAGGACAGTCCTCCTATACCTGCTGACAACCCTAAGAAGTCAGAAAAGGAAAGACAATCCAAGCTTTCGGTAAGGATGAGAAAAAAAATCAAGTGGCAGAGAACGGTGTACAGGCAAAATGTGGAAGTAAGAAAAATCTAATAAATAATGTAAGGATGTGGCTGCTTGGATAATCAAGAAGGCAATATTAACAAGTCTGAAGGTAAAACGAAATTTCCCTCTAGTAAATGTACCACTGTATTCAATAACAGAGTAGATCAGTGAGGTAGCAGGTGGTACAAATGACTACCCTGGAGTGAGCAGGTATGGGCTACTGGGTTACAGAATATACTTATCTGACCCACTGGTCAAGGTTTATATTGTTACCTTATCACTGTTCATATATCTTTAATGATGCTAATTGTTGTGATGATCTGGCCATTTGCCCTGTAATCATAACTGATTTTACCTAGTCTCATGGTGCTGCATTTACTGACCTTAAAGGTGAGGTCATGACTTTTCTGCCAGATCTATATATTTCATATACCATCTTGTAGAACTTCAGCATTTTTTATTGAAGTAATGATGGTATCTAGTTTGCAAATGTAATAATATATTTATTTGTTTACTGGATAAGTCCAAATGGGCACAGGTGCATTTTTTGGGGGAGGCATGGGGAGACATTCTCCAAGGTATCATATTTAATGCAATCATCATCTACAATAATTTTTATAATGCAATTATAAGTATATTTAGTTACCCAGAAACCATTTCCCACTACTAATAAGTTAGAAAGATTTGAGAACAATTGGAATATTAGAGATCACCAACATCTTGGATCATTACAAGTCATCATAAATTATCCCTATTCTTTTAGCTAGTGTGTCCTCAGAGTTGAGGGATATGGGCAAAGATCCACAAAGAGTAGAGGGATAAAATCCCGCAGTAAAGGAAAAGCTTTCCCTCTCTTGGAATTCATGGTTTATTTTTGATGATTTAGTTTCACTGTATTGAGCCATGATATTTTATAAATCTGATAAGGATAGTCCTAAAATACACGGCATTATAAAACAAGATTGGTAATCTCCATTAGGAAAGACAGGTAACATCCCCCCTTTGATTGTTGTGCCCTGTAAACTTATTAAGAGTTTTACCCACTGATGTAGATGTAGATGTATGTGTAATGATTTGAACTGGACAATTATCCCCTTATATCAGTAGTGTCAAATACTTCATTGAGATCAGGATAAGCAGTATGCAGTGCCTTCCTTTCTTCATGTGCTACAGTAACTTCTTCAACGAATGCCATGAGTTTCAGAAGGCAAACATTCTCCTTATTAAATGTATACTCTTCCATTTCCAACACAACTAGGCCCTCTGTGCCATTCCATATAAACGCTATTGTAAGTCTCTCATCATGATTTTCTCACAGATTACTGATTAAGATGATGGATTTAAAATTTAAGGGTCTGATGTGAGCATCTGCCATCAATTTGTTCTACTATAGGCTGTTGCCATAGGTCAAGGACATGTGAAAGTAGCAATGTTTTGTTGAATATTATTGACATGGGGTTTATTAGACGTTCCTTAATTCTGTAGAGAAAACTACCACATAGGTTCATAGGTTCATAGGTTCATACTAGGCTATCTGCCCGAGGGCATTTACAAGCCTAGCCCATCGTTTTGTGGCTTACGCCACCCCTTTAGTATGGGGAACTAAACCCATTATTTTGCTGTGCCTCTGTCGAGCAGTGACACTGAGGTGATCCCTGGGGTATATCTGCGATCTCCCATCCATTGGTCAAGATTTCTCTTGAACAAGGCCAGCGAGGTGCTCTGCCTCACATGTACCGGGATTTTGTTCCACAGCATAGGGAGTCTTTGGGTGATGAATCTATCCCTCCAGCACGTCCTATTAATAGCCGTGTCAAGGTTTAAGTCTCCCGCCCTTGTGGCTCTGATGGATCTGGATTTTTTGAGGTGAAGCATATTCATCAAATCTGGGTTTGACATGGCCTTGTATGTTAGGCAAAGGTCACCTCTGAGCAAGGGGTAGGCGACTGAATAGAGCTGGTGTTCTTTCAGTCGGGCAGCATAGGACAGATTGTTGAGACCCTTTATCCTTTTGGTGAGGAACTTTTGTGGCCTCTCCAGCTGCTGCAAGTGTCGGGTCAGATACATTCCGAATGGGGCATTGTACTCAATCATTGGTCTGATGAGTGATGAGTAAAGGGAAACTATGACCTCCCTTGATCTGGATGAGAAACCCTTCATGATAAGGTGGGCAATGTAGAAGGTCTTCCTAACTACTTTAGCTACATGGGTGTCGAATGACAGACTACTATCAACCTGGGTCCCCAGGTCCCTGATAACTTCTTCTGTGCTCAGTGGATTGCCACCTATTTGGTAGCTAGGGTAACCTTGTTTTTCCCGAAGGGTATGACTATGCATTTTTTGGCATTTAACTTTAGGCCGTGGCTCTGGCACCAGTTATCCGTTTCTGTGAGACCCTTCTGAAGGATATCTGTGTCAGATGTGTTTTCTACTATGGCGCCCAGTTTGCAGTCATCTGCAAACTTTGTCAGCCATAACCCTCCTGTGTTTGCTTGTACTTCGGAGAAGTAGATGCCAAACAAGAGTGGGCCCAGAACTGAGCCCTGTGGGACACCACTTGTGACAGGCTTAGAGTCTGACATGGCGCCAGCAACTCTGACCCTGTGGGTTCTGTCACTCAGCCAGTTTGCAACCCATCTTGTGATGTATGGGTTGACATTTAAGCTGATGAGTTTTTCAATGATACCCGAGTGGGGTATTGTATCGAAGGCCTTAGCCAGATCGAGGTAGGCTGTATGGACTGCCTTTCCCTCATCAATGGCTTTGGTGACTGTTTCGAAAAAGTCAACCAAGTTTAAAAGGCATGATCTGCCTTTGACAAAGCCAAACTGGGTTGGATCCAAAGTCTGTAAATTCCCTATGTCTTTATTTATGAGGTCCATTATGATCCTCTCCATGGCTTTGCAGATAAGGCTTGTCAAGCTAATGGGCCGGTAATTTCCAGGATCGGTGGAGGCACCGCCTTTGTGGCCACCGCCACATGTGTTTTCTGGTCCCATGGCAGCTGACTTTTTAATTTTACTTATATTTGTAATTATGTAACATATGTCTGCCATCTATTAGTAGTATTCTGACATATTTTTACTTATGAAAATTGTACAAAAATTTTCTACAAACACATGGGCTAATTGTGGATAATTACTTCATTAGTTATTGATGACATCATAGCCGCAATTTTCTCTTTCAGTTTTGTGTTGCAATTAAATTATTCCTTGGTATTGCTTCTAACCTTTTTAGATTAAGCAGATTTCAGACTTAGGCCACTAGCATTTGATAAAAACAATAAGCTGTTTCTGTTCTTTATTTAACAGAGACTTGTTTTTGTGTCTATAACTTTTGAAAGCTAATTGATACCTCTGTTTTATTTTATATCTTATTAATTTTGTGATTGTTCCAAATGAGCTTATTCTTGAAAGCATGTATGCATGTATGCATATATGTATGTATGTATGTATGTATGTATGTATGTATTTATTTATTTATTTATCAAATGTGCTTACTAGGGGTGCAGCATATCAGTATTGACCGATTTTAAACTCAGCCAGGAGAAAGTAAAAAATATGCAACATCTGATAAACATACAATTAAAGAGAGAGTTAGAATACAATATTGTTCAATGAATACACACTGTATGTAGTAACATACAGAGAAGAAGTATTGTTAATATGAGGTAGCATGCATTGCTACACATTATATACAATTTATACATAAAGTAAATAAAAGTTAGAAAAGTATAACAGGGGAGCTGAGATGATTGTAACAAGAGATTTACAAATATAAGTAAATTTATAGAGACATGAAAAGTATACAGTGAAACTATAATTGGATGCCCTGTCAAGTACTTCAAAGTCAGGATGTGCAGTAGCTGCTATAGGTGAAAAATGAGCAGATTTGATGTAAGCAGTAATGGTTGGGGTGGAGCTAAGGATAAATGACAGGAATTGGAGATAATATGGAGGTGATTATGCCTTACCAGTATGCATTAATGTATGCAGATGTTAGTGATATTACAGACGTCATTGATGGACTCACTGCCTTCTAAGCAGATTTATTTGGGTCACACCGAGGCTGGTATCCAGTCTCTTTTGATAAATATGCCAATTATTTCCTTTTAGTTCCATGAATAAAATCTAGCAAAGATGATTTGCTTCTGACTGATTTTCCTTGGAAGTCACACATGACGGTATCGCAATCCATCCTCATTAATGCAACTATAGGTAGAGGGTAGAAAAGTCCTGGATTTGGTTTGTCAATACCATATGTAAAATACTGTCATCTCTAGATGGTTTAAAAAAAATGTGTTCATCACTGTTTTGCTTAATACACTTAATTAATATTTTGGAATATTTATTTGCTATACAGTAATTAACCAGTTAGTGTTTGGGCAGTTAAAATCCCGAATACGAATTGCATTTTTACCAAATTATTTTTCACATACTGAATTTGAGTCTGAAAATTACATGCTCTGTATAGGGAAAAGATGACACACAGTAGGTTTCTATAAAAATATATTCATTAACGCTGATATTAATTATAGTATAAGATTTACATTTCTGAATTTTTCCATTGGCGTCTGTGTTTTAGATGTTCTTTTATAAGTACTGAGTATTGACCCACCTCAACGGACTTGCAACAGTAAAAGGCAGTATACTCTGAAATCTGATATGCATTTTGGATTTGTAAACTAGGCTCCAGCAAAGATACCAAAAGACTTCTGGGACTGTGCAAATCTACCTTAATCTTCTTTTTTCTTTTCGTATTGTATACTTACCACTTTTATTTCTTCATTTTCATTTTATTTTGGGATTTAAAAAGTCAAATATGGACAATGTAGACAAGCAAATTTTACTACATGGTATTTGTATTTCCCAGGGAGAGATATGAAGCCCACAGAGTACAAAGAAATCCAGCTAGTTGAGCCTCTCACCCATTTTATTTATTTTATTTATTTATTTATTTATTTTCCATTTGTTAACCGGGCTAGTCTAGCTGGATACATGTCCATTTTCAGTAGAGGCCCGGGGAGAAAAGCTCCACACATAATTTAATACAAAGAGAGATATCAATAAAAAAAATTTAAGCACACCAAGTATATACATTTGGTAATAAGTACAACAAAAAACCTAGGGCACTTATGAAAGTTTTACTAGGTAGTAGAAGCAAAATTGTAAAAATTGTACTAGGTCATTAGAAGTGAACATTAAAAAGCTAAAGATTAGTTATTAGTTTTCAAAAAATTGTCAAAGAGAAAGATGTAAAGCAGGAGATGTAAAGGAATTAATGTAATAATACAAGAGAGGGAAAGAGTGAGAAAACAGTAGTCAAGTAAAGAGATAAGGTAGGGAGATGGTAGAGAGGGTGGTGGAGAGAAAGTAGGAGTGAGTCAGAGCATTAGAGGAGAACAACAGGGCAAGACAAAAGAACTAGTAAGTATAGGTATTAATCAATGAATAAAGTTATGGTTGAGTAGGGGGAGTGCGGAAGGTTAGTCAGGAGTCCTGCAGGAACAAAGCCAGTGGTTTAGGAAGTACTGCTTGATTTTTTGTTTGAAGAGTGGTAAGGAGGAAGTTAGAGTGATCTCAGTGGGTAGCAGATTCCATGTCCTACCAACAGTATTAGTAAACAGAGAGTCACCAGCTAAGTTGTGGGATTTTACAGATTTGGTCATAAGTTTAGAAGAAGATCGAAGGGAGGTAAGATTGTTATAAGGGACTAACAGTTGAGATAGTATTGGGGTGTTTTCTGGTTGGTAAAGTATCTTGTGGGCAATAGTAAGTTGTGAGATCATAAGACAGTTTTGAAGCTATAGCCAGCCTAGGAGTTTTAGGTTATGACAGTGATGTGTTCTGAAAGGGTTACTGGTGGCAAAGCGGGCAATGCTATTGTAACAAGTTGCTAGTTTATTTAGGTTAGCCTTCTTAAGGTTACTGAAAATAGGTGAGGCGTAAAGAGAGTAGATATCAGATGGGAGTGGGCGATAGTAGCTCTGGTGGAAGGTGTAAGAAATGGTTTAATACGGTAAAGAGAACCTATTTTTTTGTTAACTGTTTTAATGATGTTATTGATGTGTTGATCAAAAGTGAGATTGTTATCAATGGTTATTCCTAGCAGTTTAGTTGTTGTGTCAGGAGCAATGACAGTGGTATCATTAGACAAGATGTTGAAATTTAAAGGGGAGGTTCGACTGGTAGGAGTGAAAAGGAGAAGTTTAGTTTTTTTAGCATTGAGGAGAAGGTAACGTCTAGTAAACCAAGTTTCTACAGTGTTGAAGGTAGTTTGAGTTAGAGAGAGTAGCTCTGAAGAGGTAGATGCTGAACAAATAATAGTAGAGTCGTCAGCATATTGGATGCAGGTACCCTGAGAGATTACAGTGTTAAGATCGTTTATGTAAAGGGAGAAGAGAAGAGGCCCAAGAATGGAGCCCTGTGGGACTCCAATAGAAACAGGTAGTAAGGAGGAGATATGATTGTCCCAAAGAACGGCTTGTTGTCTGTTACTTAGATAAGAACTAAACCATTTTATAGCCAGGTTGTCAAATGACAGGGATTCAAGGATGTAAATAAGGGAAGAGTGGTTCACCATGTCAAAAGCTTTAGAAAGGTCAATGAAAAGGGCAGAGGAGACAAGGTTAGAGTTACGAGAGTTGTTGATGGTATCAACAAAGGAAAGGAGGGCAGTTGAGGTGCTATGGTGTGGTCTGAAGCCATGTTGGCAGTTAGCTATAATGTTATGTAAAGAGAGATACTGTACAAGTTGCTGATGAATACATTTTTCCATTATCTTAGCTAGAGGTGAGAGAAGAGCAATGGGTCTAAAGTTAGTGTAGTCAATAGAGTTACCACCTTTATGTAGTGGGATGATATGAGAGACTTTCCATATATCAGGTATGGTTCCCTCTTGGATAGTCCTATTTATGAGTATAGATATAGGGTATGCAATCTGTTTAGCAGCCTTTTGAAGAAAGAGAGAAGGGAGTTTGTCAGCAGAGGGGGTGCAGGGTTTGAGTTTGAGAATAAGCTTGTAGATGAAAGAGGTAGAGATGGGCTGTAGAGTGACACTGTGTGGGGAGTCAAGTTTATTTGGAGGGTAGAAGTTATTGGTGTTAAGTTGTCTAGCAAGAGATTGAATGGTTTCTATGAAAAAGGAGTTAAAAGCATTTGCAGTATGGTTAGGGGTATCTGGGTCAGCGTTTAGAGGGGAGGGAGTTTTAGCTGTTCCAGGTGAAAGTAGTTTGTTGATTGAAGACCAGAATTGTTTGGGATTGTTGAAGTGGTTTTGTTGTAGTTCACAGTAGTAGTTCTTTTTGTCAGAGATTATAGCTTTTTTTGTGAGGTTTCTAAGTTTGCAAAAATGAAGAAAATCAGAGCTGATTCTGTGGTGTCTCCATTTGGCCCAAACTTTATTCTTAGAATGAATTAAATTCTTTGTTTCCTTTGAGAGCCAAGGGGCTATATTAGATTTCATTCTAATAGAACGTTCAGGGGCATGTTTATCCAGAATAGAAAGGAAGGTCGAGTTGAAGAGAGATACTGCTTCATTAAGAGGAAGTGATTTCAAGAGGTTCCAGTTGCATGTTTTGAGTTCATTTTGAAATAGGTCAGTTTGAAAGTGTTTGGTAGAGTGTATTGTTTTAGTGATGGGGAGGTTTTGATAGTCAGTCTTTTCTCTAGAGATATAGGTAAGGCAGTGGTCACTGAGGTCATCTGGCATAGTTCCTACTTTATATGAGACATTGGCTTTGTTTATCAGTATCCAGTCTAAGATACTCTGTTTCTTACTTGGTTTATTAAGCCTTGTTGTAGTGGTAATGGATTGAGTAAAACCGTGTAGGTTTATATGATAGGAGGGATTTTCATTATTAATAGTATTCCAGTCTATATTAAAGTCACCCAGAATAATAGTTTCTTGTGGGTAGTTAGTGGAAACCCAACAGAGAAAGTCTTCTAAGATAGGAATATTGTTGCCTGGTGATATATACATGCATATGATGTAAAGGGCTTTTTGAGCATTTAATTGAAGTTTAACAACGATTGCTTCTGCTCTAACATCCTGTGTTGGACAGGTTGGGAGGGTGGAGATGCTAAGATGATTCTTGAAAAGAATTGCCACTCCACCACCTTTACGTTTAGAACGATCAAGCCTATGTAGATTATAGCCTTGGGGTATAATCTCAGTGTCTTTGGTGGCTGGCTTAAGCCAGGTTTCTGAGAGGCACAAAATGTCAAAGTGGTGAGTGTCTAAGAGGGCATGTAGGTAGGGTACTTTGTTATTTACACTTCGTATATTTAGATGTCCTATGAGTAGGGTGTTATTGGAGTTTGGCTTAGATATTTTAGGGGAGGAATAAGTAGGGCCAGGGTTGGGGTGAATGTCACCATCTTGTAGGGTAGGAATATTAGGTCTAGATAAGAAGTTGCTTTTAAGAAGGGTTAGTTGTTTAATTTTTTTATTTGAGGGTAAGGCATAGGTAAGGTGAGAGTGCCTATGGAATTGGGGAAGGTGATAGCTGGGGGTGGAGGTAGAATTTAAGAAAGTGGTAAGAGAAGTGTGGATAATAGATGTATGTTTATATATGTAGTCTGGATGGTTTTTAAGAGGGTGTTCGAAGAAGGTAAGAAAGTAAGAAGAATAAAGGGTGGTAGACAATAATGCTAAGAATATCAACATGGTGGGTAAGTGTGGAGACATATGTGAGTTAAGGAAGTTATATAGAATAGTAGAAAAAAAAAAGGGAAGGATAGGTGGAATAAATGGTAAAGGCAAGAAGGAATGAGTTTTGTAGGGGTGTGAAAGGAGAATATAAAGGGGTGGTAAAGGTGGAGAGAGTGGAGGTTTAAGGGAGGTGTCTTAATTATGGAATAGGAGAGAAGTTAGTAATAAGAGATGAGTTTGGTTTAGTAATAGAGGAAGGAGGGAGGAGGAAGGAGTGTATGTAGAGGGGAGGGGTTTGGCTTTTAGTGGGAAATAGTAGGATAGGTTGTAAGGGTGAAGGGTGTGTCTAGTGAAGTATAAGGTTAGGACCCCTGGGGGTGGGTGGAATTTGGGGGTAGGGAGGGGAGCGGAGTGAGCCCGCAGGGCGAACGGAGCGGGATATACAGAATCCAGAGAGGAAGGAAAAAGTAACAGAAAAGGCTGGCAGATAGGAGGTTTGAGATTGGTAGCGTAGGGGGGAGAGGGTCACAGGGCACTACAAAGGAGGTGAGGGATGGGAGAGAGAAGGGTGAAGATAGGAAGAATAAGGTAGGGGAATAAACCAGTACTATAAGTCTAGATGTGGACAGAGTGACGCCTAGTGGGAATAGGGCAGAGGTACAAAGAGGAGTCACAAAGGTTCTGGGGCAGAAAAAGCATATACTACTGGGAGGGGAGTACAGGCTAAGTAAAACACAAGGTAGGGGAAAGGAACAGTAAAACAGAGTAAGGGGGTGGGGGGGTGGCTGCTGCTGGCAAGCTTAGCTTGGAGCTAACAGAACTTCACCAGATAAAAATGGTCATAGGCTACAATCAATTAAGTAGACATACTCCTTTAGAATCTTGAGGTAGTGTGTTTGAAGCAGAGTGAAAAAGTCCAGAGTTTTCCAAGGGTAATAGTCAGTAAGTACCCTCATAGAGTAGTAGCAGATTTCACCCCAGGCAAACAGACACTGGATAGAGGCAGGAGAATTAGCTGTTGCAGGAGAAAAAGTGGGAGAGAATACAAAAGCATTAAAATTAAATTAAAAATGCAGTTGTGTCAATATAGTATAGTAACCAAATACACAGATATAGTAGTTAAGTACACTGCTCCATCAAATAACACAATAAAAAGAAAAACAGTGTAGGTCAAAACAACAAAAATCAATAAATAAAGCAGCGTTTAGGCAAAAACACATTGCATAGTTACGCAGTTCAAGGTTCTACCAGTAACAACATGTGCATATCCACAATAGGAAAACTGCAGTAGTTTGGTTAAAAACACAAGATATACCATTAAATAAATCACAAGATATTTCATCTAAACTCAAAGGGAAACCATGAGGCAGGCACATTACTCCATACTGTACAGTAGAGAAGATTGCCAATTGAAGGAAGGCCCTGTAAGGAGTAAGACCTGAGCCCAGTCTACACGTGTAAGGCCACTTCCTAAATCTACACGCAGTTCCCAAAAAGATGGCAGGGCAGAGTAATGAGAAGTTTACACTTGGGTAAACCATGCAGTGAAGGTTACAAAAATCATAGCAAAAGGCAATAGGGGTAAGAATCACCCAAAAAGCTTCTGAAGGGATTGAGCGGGGTCCAGGAGGCACTGATTAGGTTAGTAATAGTCGCAGAACATAGCGCTAAACACTACCCAAAAATAGTGGAAAAGGTCAAGGCCTTTGTCGTGGTATATCCCCAGAAGCGTCTATAAGGGTCCAGGAGGCAATGGGTAAACTGTATTGTTGTTCGCTCAACAGTGCGAATAAATATCACCCAAAAACAAAATCAGTGTACTAGCCCTTAAGGGGTCCAGGAGGCACTGAGTAGACTGTAATAGTAGTCGCTCAACAGTGCGCAAAATGCGATAAGCATTTCTCAGAAAAAAGTCAGTGTACTAGCTTGTATGGGGTTCAGGAGGCACTGAGTAGACTATGGGATTTGTCGCTCAGAGTGCTAAGCAATCCCCAATAAAATCAGTTTACCAGCCTTGACCAAGTTACACAGCAGTACTAAATAAAAACAATAAGGTAAATGGTAAGCATCTGAGCATTTAACTCATTCACTCATTCAAGGGCACAGCAGAAAACGCTGCGTATACTGTTTGGCAAATAACTAAAGCTGACACGCAGACAGAACAAAGCACATCAACAAAACAGCTATAAGATAACGGCGACGTTAATCCTCAAATGCAATATAAATCTACAGCTCAAAGTGATCTAGTAAACAATGCTGTTCAACATTTGCTAAGCACCTTAAACAAAGTTGTATAGAGCAGCCGTTTAAAAGGCGACATCAGAGATATTAGCGAACATCATAGATGGTCAGCTGGCCAGTAACAAATCAATGGATAAACCAACATAAACACATTTGCGACTACAGAGAAATCAACAAAATGCAAAATACAGCAAAAAGCCAAACAGGTTAACCAGAATATATCAAGGGATAAAGCAAAGTAACATATCAGTTTGATACAATACCTATTACAGCTAGGAGGGCACAGCCACAGACGCGCAGCAGCAGCGAGGAAGGTAAAGTTAAAGATGGCGCCCAAGGGACCAGGAGGGACTATAAAACTTTGCAAACAGAAGTACCTGGGAGAGGGAGGGGAAGGGAATAGGTAGAGGCAAGGTAGGAGCAGAGGGGGTGTGTTCTATCGAAAAGAGGGGAGGAGAACGTAGTCCTGACAAAACAGGGGTGAGGTGAGTAGTCAGAAGCAGAGGAAGACTACAGGAGAAAGGAGGGACCTAGGTATGAAGAAACACAAGAAAGGGGGATAGAGAGGAGAAAAGGCGAGTGTAGCAGAGGAGAAATGGGTAGAGCTAGCTATGAGTGTGAAGTAGAAATAGAATGAATAGGACAGTAAACCTGGATGCAGCTAAGGCAGGCAGGGAAACTAGGCAGATCCAGATATAGTGGAGAGGCAGAGCACAAGCTTAGAACACAGAATCCAGAGAAGAAGGAAAAAGTAACAGAAAAGGCTGGCAGATAGGAGGTTTGAGATAGGTAGCGTAGGGGGGAGAGGGTCACAGGGCACTACAAAGGAGGTGAGGGATGGGAGAGAGAAGGGTGAAGATAGGAAGAATAAGGTAGGGGAATAAACCAGTACTATAAGTCTAGATGTGGACAGAGTAACGCCTAGTGGGCATAGGGCAGAGGTACAAAGAGGAGTCACAAAGGTTCTGGGGCAGAAAAAGCATATACTACTGGGAGGGGAGTACAGGCTAAGTAAAACACAAGGTAGGGGAAAGGAACAGTAAAACAGAGTAAGGGGGTGGGGGGTGGCTGCTGCTGGCAAGCTTAGCTGGGAGCTAACAGAACTTAAAAATGGTCATAGGCTACAATCAATTAAGTAGACATACTCCTTTAGAATCTTGAGGTAGTGTGTTTGAAGCAGAGTGAAAAAGTCCAGAGTTTTCTAAGGGTAATAGTCAGTAAGTACCCTCGTAGAGTAGTAGCAGATTTCACCCCAGGCAAACAGACACTGGATAGAGGCAGGAGAATTAGTCCTTTTAAATCTTGAGGTAGTGTGTTTGAAGCAGAGTGAAAAAGTCCAGAGTTTTCCAAGGGTAATAGTCAGTAAGTACCCTCGTAGAGTAGTAGCAGATTTCACCCCAGGCAAACAGACACTGGATAGAGTCAGGAGAATTAGCTATTACAGCTAGGAGGGCACAGCCACAGACGCGCAGCAGCAGCGAGGAAGGCAAAGTTAAAGACAGAGATGGAATACCCTGTCTATACTATCACGTCCTTAACTTCAGAGTGAATGACAGAATTTCTATATAATAATAAAGTGCCATACAAGGTGAAGGGAGACTTTTGCTAAGCAGATAGGTTTCTGACGCTAGACAGGTTTCTCATGCTTGGTAGCATTTTTGATATTTCCAGTGCATCTTGTTGCTTATCCAAGATTGAAAGATAGAGACAGAGGACCATTACAAATAGTTTACTCTAATATGACAATGACGGCGTAATAACTAACATTAATTCTTTTCTTCCTAATAATGTCTCTAATTTGGCAGAATGTAAGCTTAACACTATCATACAGCTCATCTATAGTACAGTGAATTATGTGTTTGTTTATGCAGAAATTAAGTAAATAATTACTAGGACATTTTTAGGGTTTCTTGTTGCAATTCTATCGTATGGGCTTCTGTGGTGAGTTTGGATGACTTTTTACACACCCCTATTTATTTTAACTATTTTCCTATTATGGGGTATCAGGAGGGTCTGAAAGTAGAGATGATACATCAATAAGCAGTTTTACTGGAATTTAAATCATCCTCATGTCTTGGTGGGTACCTTCATGAGGTGGACCCTAGTTTTCACATAATCTCACCAAGACAACATTGATATACAGGCTGCATTTAATCAAGGACAGAAGTGGGTTAAAAAATAAAAAAGATAGCTGTCTGGAAACATCCAGGATAAAAAAGTGCCCAATCCTGGTAGGTGCTTTGGTGCCAGGACTGAAAAAATAACAACAGTGGTGAATCCTCAAGACACAGAAACACTCCTACAATGGGGTCTAGGCCAGACTCAGGTGGATGATGGTCCCCCTGTTGTACAAGGAAGTAGTAGTCCACAAAAATCACAAAAACTGATAGTCCAAAAAAGAGCCATAAAGATCATAGTGTGGACTATGAAGGATAATAAATAAATTATGTATTGTTACCATTATGCAACAAGCCCAGAATTTCCAGACAGAAGATATACAAAAAGATTAAGACAGAAATTAGAGGAAAGAAAAAAATACTTGCACAAGAAAAACTATCAGAAGCTTCAAATAAAAATTTCTGTTCATTTACACAACAGATTTATGAAAAACATTATGTAGACCACAAAATCTTGGGACGTTTAGAAAATGAAGTGACTGAGAAAGTGCAAAAATATGAAGAACAAAATCTAGAAATTTTTAAAAGGTATGAAAAAGAAATGTGGACATGGGAAAGAAAGAGAGGTCTGTTATGGCACAATATTTATGCAAAGGAGAAAGCCAAATGAATCAATACAAAGCAGCTCCAAAAATATTAAAACAGAAACACAGGCAAAGTCATCCGGATATGAAAAATTTCACAATACAAAGAATAAGATCACAAAGAGGGAATGTAGAACAGAAGATTAGTAAAGCAGAAGTTAAAAAAAATAGAAACTGAAATTATGGAATGTCTACAAAGTGAAGTATTTAGTGTAGAAAGTCTAACACAGGTTATATCTCAGCATGATGGGACAACGAGTCCCTCAAGAAAGGAGAAACAGGAGGAGCAGGAGACATCTGAAGAAAAATTATGGACATGGGAAAGTAAAAGAGATTTATTATGGTGCAATATTTATGCAAACGAGAAAGCAAAACTAATCAATACAAAAAGAGCAGCACCAACGATATTTGAAGAGAAATACAGGCAAAGGCATCTGGATATGGAAAATTTTACAATATAAAAAATAAGAAAACAAAAAGGAAACGTAGAAAAGAGAATTAGTAATGCAAAACTATAACAAAATATACAGAAGAAACTGTTATGTATTTCAACAGATAGGAGTATTCAGAAATGAATCAACCTGTGCAAAGAGCTATATAATGCAATCAGATATTTTTTTCAAAATTTACTAGCTTTACAGACTGTGACTAGATATGTATTTAAACATAATGTAACCACATATAAGTTTAATAGCATTTATTTTAATTTAAATAAATACCTAGCCTATTAACTCCAATCTAAAAAAATTAGAAACTTAGAAAATGGACCAAGATAGCATGTTTCCCATAGCGCTACTCATTTCTGAATATCTCACTGAATATCACACAGATTGGAAGAAACTTTTAAATTGAAACTACTTTTTGTAAGGGTGCAAACCAGTATACAGGCTGGATAAGAGAAAAGGACTTTAACTGATTTCTCCTTCTCCAAGATAGCACAACACCAGACTACTTGAGTAGAGGGTGTGATCACAGCTTCCTCATCTTCTATCACTTTTCAAGGGGTAGACGATGGTTTTACACATCTGTGAAAAGCAGAGGAAGCTTTTTGATGTTGTTCATGTTTCTCTTTAGAAGAAACATGACTATTCCTACTTAAAATACATCTTTTCCAAAACATCAGACTGGCACATAAACTTTACTGAGCTCAGAACATTGAATCATAGTCAAGTAACATCTTACCACTGTGGGCGAGCCCGGATATGCATGTCTTTATTAATTTTCAACATTGTGATATTATTTTGTCTTTAACATTAACAAATTTTGAACATATATATACTACAATCATATATGGGATTCCGCACATCCATGTTACTTATATCCACCAACTCTCAACAGTGGAGAAAAGGGAAAAACTCTAAATGTCACTGTCACATGTTCTTGCACTAACTTAGCATTCATTTACCTAAAAAAAAAGTCAGCTGATTCTCAAGTCAACCAAAAACACAGTCGACAAAAACAGCTCATTTACAGGCTCTCCAGATATTCAGTTGAACAATGCATCTTCATATGACGAACCAGGAATCATCAAAAATGCAGTCATCCACACACATTCTTAGCGTTTGCAGTATTACAAAAAAAGAATATGCAGGAGACAAGCACTTCTGTACTCACCAAGATATTCCTGAATATATTAATTCCAGGACTGTATAACTATTTAGTAAAACAAAGCATCTCTACCTCCACTTTTAAACAAGTCCACTGAAATAACTTCCAGTTTGTAAGCTAGCAGAGGAGTTGATTAAAAAAATGAGAGGTCGGCATGTGATGTCTCTATAGAGGGAAAGTGAGAGATAGAGAGACAAAGATGGACTGAGGACTGTGGTCAGATTTCACCATAAAATGTCCATGTAATATTCAAAACTTACATGCTGTTATTTTTTTCTTGTGGGGGGGGTGATGCAGTGGTGCTATAAATGAATGTGGGGTTGCTTTGCTCCAGTTCCACTGGAAGATTTTTTTTAAAGCACAGACTACTATGTAGTGTCTGAGACATGATTTAAAGTGGCAGAGGACACTCTGGCTATGCAGGGCAATAATGCCTTCCACTTCTTTAGATCAGCCACTGTGCAGGAGAAGAAAAAAGTGAAGGTGTCTCAATTAAACTTTGACTTCTATTTTCTAGCAATTGCGTTTTGGCAGCCACCAGAATTAAACTCAATAAGGCCTTCCTAGGTCTTGGTAAGCCTGACTCTGTATCATAGCAAAAAAAAATTAAATAAATAAATAAGTAAATAAATATATATATATATATTTATATATATATATATATATATATATATATATATATACACACACACACACACACACACACACACACACACACACACATATATATATATATATATATATATATATATATATATATATATATATTAGTTCCTTCATCACACCAATTTGCTCACCCAGTATTTCTGACAGAGTAGTCTTCAGGGAATTTTTAAAGTCTTCCAATTCATTACACTCTAAAACAATATTCCTAATTACCTATTTCTTCCACATCATACCTCCAGCATTTGCAATCTACCTGAGGAAAAATTCTTTGGAGTCTCCTTGGGGTAAAAAAAAAATACCTATGTAAACACTTCTGAGCAAAAAGCCGAAATATTCTAGACTTTGTTGCATATTTGGGAGACATACATATATCCTCTCATTGTTTCTTTGTGAATTGCTTATCCAATTTCTCTTCCCAATCCTTTCTAACCTCCTCTCATTGATTCCTTTAGTTATTATGCAATATTTTATGTACCCTACTAATTACCACTTTTTACTGCAGTTTCTGCTCTAGATTTTACTAAGAACTCTACCAGTGCTGGTCTTTCACTTAGGACCCCCCTGTTCCTTTCTCTTTACCTATACCCTGATATGAATCCTTGATAAGGAAGGCAATTTCTAGCCTGCAGTCTAAACATATTACTGGCGTTTTTCCATTCTATTACCTTTCCCTCTCTACTTATTTGCTTCCAATATCATGGTTCCTTTGCCAGTTTTCACCATTAAATTCCAGCCCCCTCTTTCCTATTCTACACCCCTAATTGCAGTCATCCCTTTTGGCAGAATTTACTCCCTCCATTCCATGTTGGCTTATTTCTTAGACTACCTTCTGCTACTTTATGACCATAATATTCTCGATTGTTATAAATATTCTCCTTAAGGATCTGCATCCAAAACCCCAGTCTCTCCTTATTTCTTGAGCTTCCCCCTGTTTTATCATCACCCTTTCTCACTTTGAATTATAGCTCTGTTCTAGTGCTACATATAGGAGCCTTAACTGTGTAGCTCTGAAATACCCCTTCAAATCAGATAATCACAAATTACCTTGTTACATTGTAAGGATCAACTTAACCCACTTGATTCTTGCTCTCTTTCCTTTCCAGCTAAAATACTTCAACTTTTTATTAATTGCTATCCACAACTTCTCTCCTCTGGTTGATAAAATATGCCTGACCTGTATATAAATCTAAAGGGACTAAAAATATTTTCACTGCTTGTATCTTGCTAACCATATCCATAAAACAGACCTTCCAGTTTCTCAGTTTTTGTCTTATCTTTTGTTTAATCTCTTCCCACACATCCTTAGCTGTCATAACACAATTCTTTTCAACCTTTACTCCTAAGTACTTAATTTAAACATCTCCCTATAAATATGGGTATTGCTGAAACAGTTTATGTGTTGGTACATAGTTTACAGACATTGCCTTTGTTTCATCATCATTAATTTTGTTTCCTGAAAAGAGTTGAAACTGTCTTTGAATGTTCCACAACGCTGAAATGTCCCTTTCTGGTTTTTATCAGGTGCAAAATAATATCATCTGCAAATAAAGCCAACTTTTCTTGATTACCATATTAATTGTATAATTGAAATTCTGAGTCCATTCTTTTCTTTGCCAAAAGTTATAAATATAAAGCAATTAACAAATGGGAAACAGGACACCAAAAGCCTCTCAGTATTAATCCCAATGCAATATTTCTAGTTGATTTTAACATCCCATCTGTTGACAGGAAACTTGCATCACCAATAGTGCACCGCACAGAGATTCATGAACTTTGTCAACACTGATGCCCTAGAACAATTAGTCAGATTATCCACCAGAGGAAACAACATTTTGGACATTGTCCTTACCAGTATGGGTATATCTTGCATCATCCATTGTGTACCACCATCCTTTGTTAGGTTTGCCCATGAAGCCATCTCCTTAGATATAAAATTGAAACCAAATTCTGCACCACCCATAGTACCTTTAGAAACTTCTCTAAGACAAATTATTTACAACTAAGTAATACCATGGCAAGCTTCCAATCCCCACTAAACCCTGAAAATTCTGCTGATTATGTGGAACTGTACATCAGGAACTGCACCAGCATGTAATCAGCTTAAGAGATTCAGCTGTTCCCTGCAGAAACAAGCGTATGACAAAACCAATTAATAACCCCCCCTTGGTGGAACTATAGCGTCAACAAACTATACAATAAAAGGAAGAAGATACTGGCTAAAAGTAAGAAGAACAATTCCCAAAATATAACAAGCTCTCATCACCAAATTAAACAAACAATTCAGGTGCCTAGTTAAATCCACCAAAGCCACATTTGAGGAAAAGATAGTCACCTAAGGTAAAGATAATCACAAGGCCTTTTGAGTTTTGTTAGGAATCTCAGAAGTACAATGCAGCGATGTGTGAGCTCACTGTAAATTATGTTATTTTTACTGAAGTTGAAATTATACCTAATCTATTGGTGATAAATTTGGTTCAAACTTTATACCTCTCTCCCCACATCTATTCTACAATAAATACCTGAAACTGATGCTGCCTAAGCTAACACACCTGACCAAGTCCTAAAAGTGTTTTACAAAGCTAAAAACACTGCATCAATGGGTCCTGACAATATCCCCAGTTGCATCTTGAATAGCATGAAGCATTATTTAGCTAAGCCTCTAAGAACAGATGGAAATTGTGCTCCATTTTACTTAAGACAAAAGATATTAAAGAACAATCAGGGGTGCTATTTAGGCAGTATGCTAGACAGAAAAGGACATCACTGAGTATGTGGGTGTGATGCACCAGTAGTGACCTTTTAAAAGAGTACTTCAGTTTGGTGGTGACTGTAGTATCCACCCTACTCACCATATCTTGCTCCATCTGACTAGTTCCTGTTTCTGAACCTTAAACAGAATTTGAAAGGGTGGCAATTTCCAAATTATTCAGAGGTGACTGCAGCAGCAGAGTGGTATTTCAGTGACCAGACATTTTTTGGCAGGGTTACAGAAGCTTCAGACATAATATGCCAAATGTGTTGAACTTTGGGGAGAATATGTTGAATGACTTGTAAGTTTCATGGCTCCACATCATTCTTTTTTTTTTCAATAATAATTCTTTATTTTTCTTTTTTTCTAAATGTTAATACAATACTACAACCTATTTACAATATATACATGAATGCTTCCAACAGTTACATAGAGTCATTATACATAACTATACACTTCTAAATAGATATTACAGAAAAAAAAAGAATAAAAATCTAGTATCAGTATAAGGCTTATCTATAGACAACTCCATAGTTAGTCTGTACTTCCCAGAGAAAAGTGGAGTGGAACCTTAAGCTAAGACAATGTTAAAGATTTGCTCCCATATTTTTGTATTATTTACACTTTTCTTATGATCACTAATTAATAATTTATGTGCTAAGATATGTTTTATCGCTACACTCTTGAAATTTTCCCATGAAATCTGGGATGGATTCAACCAATTTGTAGCTATATACAGCTTCATTAACAAAAAAATATTTACTAGTATGATCCTTTGGGATCTATCCAAATTAGTTGGCGGAATATGCAGAATCATAAACTCCCAAGAAAGTGTAGACTGTTGATATCCCATTTTTTGTAGTTGGAATTTCAAAGAATTCCAGAGTTTAAAAATACATTTACAACTCCAGAACATGTGTAGAAGGTCAACCGTTTGATCTATACAATATGGGCATTTGGGTGAGTTTTTTGAGTTAAATTTATGCAAAGTGAGACGCGTATAATACGCATTATTAAATATCATCAACTGAGTAAATAATAACTTTTGAAGGGACACTGATTTTAAGGTTAAGTTAATTGCTCTCACTATTTTACTATCTTCAATCGTTAACAATTTCTCCTTCCAGTATTTCGATAAAAGTATTTGGTTATTGTATTTCACCTCTTTCATCAAACTATATGACACTGTTATATATTTACATTCCTGTGTTAAAGTTTGCCATAAGTTTAGGCAAATGTTTAAATCTTCTTCTTTAATTTTAAAATTCCTATTACTAAAATAGCTTATTGATAAGTCCTTTAACTGTCTTATTATAATTAAATACGAGTTAGGGAGATCCATCTCTCTTAGTATGTTATGTATTGAGATACCTAGAAAGGGATATAAATCGAGTATGGTTAAATTACTTATAAGTGGGAATTTCTTAAGGTCTACCAACTGATTACCAATTTTCAAATTCGGGTTTTTATGAAATGGTTGAAAAATCATCATATATTGTAAAAGATTTAGTGAGTTAAACAGACTTTGTACTGATATTATATATATTTTGATATGCTCCATCAAAGCATACATTTTAAGGGTATCTTTGTTTAAAAAAGGTAATGCCTTACAATTAATACCCAGACCAGCAACATGTTTATGATTTAGAATCAACCACTTAGGAGCCCATTTTGAATTGATCCTATCAAAGTTAACTACTCTTAGAATTCTATTAGCATTTATTATTAAATAATATGTTTCAAAATTCGGTAGTTCCAACCCACCTCTATTTTTCAGAGTCATCAGTTTGTTATAAGATATCCTAACTTTTCTAGGTTCCCATATAAATCTAGCTAATCCTGTATGAAGTTGTTTGAAGAATTTCCTGGAAATTTGAACTTGAGTAGCTCTAAAGATATATAGTATTCTGGGAAGTATGTTTATTTTAATAATTGAGGTCTTTGCCATTATTGGTAATTTCAGATTATCCCATCTTTTTAAATCAGAGACTATCTGTTCCCAAATTAACTTAACATTATTTACGTAAAAGTCTCTATTATCTGTTGAAAAAACAACCCCTAAATATTTTATTTTTTCTTCGGATTTTACCTGCCCTACCAATGGTAAAAGCGAGAAGGGTGTAGGCGTCTTTAATGGGAATACCTTGGGTTTTTTTTAATTTATTTTGTAATTAGATATTTTTGCAAAGTCTTCCACAGCTTTTAATATTTTCTTAATATCTGAAACAGGTGTTGTGCAGTAAATATTCAAATTGTCCGCAAAAGCAGCCATGGAAATCTTCGTACCATAAATTATTGGAGCATTGTGATAAATATTTTGTTTGATGTGTAGAAATAATGGTTCTAAATATAAATTGAATAATATAGGAGGCTCCACATCATTCTAGTCTAGGTCAGGCTTAGAACTTTTCAACACCGCCTTGAAATATGAGGAAAACTACAGGGGAGCCAAAAGACAGTCTGCTAAAGTTGAAAGATGATCTGAGTCAGTGGGAAATAGGAAACATTTGAGTCTGCTAGAGGAAGCAAGGTAATAAAGTATAAGCTTGATTCTCTGGAATAAAATGAGTTATATGACACAATGGAAAAGATAGGGGCCTTTTATTCAGCCCAAGAGTGAAAAATAGATAGGTACTTTAGTCAGCTAAAATGTAGAAAACATGAAATTACTATTCCTGGCCCAACAGGCAACTAAGGAATTTTGAATGCTATGAAACCCCCAGGGCTAAATGACTGTTGCTCCATCAAGTCTGTTTTGAAATCAAAACAATCAGAAGTGTAGAATTATGGTTACATAACAAGTGCTTTTTAAAAAATGTTTTTATTTTATTTATAATGTGTTTAATATTTGTATAAACAATATTTTATTAACAGATTTGAAGTATTTTAATAATTTCATTGATTAATTATGATGAACTAGCTGATTAAGATGTTGAGTGATGACTGGTTAGGTCAATTAATGAAATTTTAAGTGTCTATTTAAAGTTTGAGTAATGATGGATTTGTCAGTTCTGAAAAAGTCTTATGGAATATGAGATGAAAGCGCTTAACTCTGACATTTTAATTATGCAGAACAAAGCTTAGTTGTGGATATATCTCCTTTTGTTTTATTTGAGAAAACTGCCTTTTCCTACAGGGTTGTGCTAGTTAAGGAATAAGTCATTTTAAAAACAGAGTGGCACTAAAAAAAAGTGGAGTAGCGTTATTAAAATATTTAAAGCATGTTGTGACTAGGAAGGCATAAAGAGGAAAGCTGTGGTGTGAAAGGATGTTTCCTTTGTGTGAGTTTGTTACTTGTAGTGGTAGTGAATTAATATTTGTAGCTGGGAAGAAAGAAAGGCTGGCAGAGTTTCAGGGCTCCTGAAACAACATATATGGAAAATCATGCATAGGTGCTACTGGTTGCTATATAAGCACAGGGTTAAGACTGTCCACCATATTATAAGGTCATAAGTAGTTACTAGCCATGCCGTCCAGGTGACCATTAACAAACCTAGTCCAAATCCCATTTAGCACCAAAGCACTGTCTGGTTAAGTCACTTGCTCAAGTTCACACAGTAGGCAAATGAAGGCTGAGTGAATCAAACTCTATACCACAGGAAGAAGTTCAGTAACAGCTTATAGCCTTAATCCTCTGTGCAAACTACCAGACAGATTATGCCTAAATCCTAGATATGGAAAAGCTGTCTGATGGCGTACTATGACTTTCTTGTGGCAAGTTTTGGAAAACAAGAGGTTATCTACAGATGTCCTGGAGAAAATAAAAACTCTGCAAATGGGGACAAAACTTGGTTATCATTAATGTATGCTTTTGCATACATTTGGTTTACACAGATGCCCTTCCCTACAATATTATTATTATTATTTTTTTTTTAGGACTGTGTCTTTGGTTGTAACAATCAGAGAACCTCAGGAAATTACAGGAGTAACCTTTCACAACGAAAATAATAAAAGTTAAATTATATACAGATGAAAAGGTAGCTATGAGGATAGATTCATTGCCATCTACCCCTTCCATGTTTACATTGCTAGACAGGTTCGGAGAAATTTCAGTGCCTGCTATGAAGAATGAGAAGCCAATTACTGGCCTAGTGAGCACACCATCTTCTCTTTTGGGAATATAAACTGCAGATACTGGATATGTTGAGAGATATGAATATTCAGGAATTATGGTGAGTGGTAAAAAACTGTTTCAGAGATGCCAGAAAGATGGAAACTAATGAAGATGTCAATGTATGGGAGAATCTTAGCAATCTATATAATGTTTCTACTTAAAATAATACATATAATCAAGTTTTTTGTCTATTAAAATACTATGTGTATTTAGTTTTTTGCCCATTAAACTATTTCCTCATGGATTGAATGGCATTTGCAAACTATAATTTGGACATTTGCGTGGAAAGGAAACCGAGTCCTAGAGCGATGCACACATAGCAAGTTGGTTACATCACGGGGAGCAGGAAGATAGTTTTGAAATCTGTGAGTCCATGGAACTGCTTGCATTCTTAGATTATCAGGGTGCCGTAGAATACAAAAAAAGTCAATGATGGCAGATAGAAATGAAGAGAGGTGGTACGCCTGACTTTCTGGGGCAGACAGCAGAAGAGATTAACGTAGTAGTGTGATGTTGAAAATCATTTTCTGTACAGACTTTGCTGCGGCTGATATATCACTGCAGGCAGCTGAAGGACATGCTTGAAGAACAACCGATTGACTTTGAGGAAGGCAGGTAATAAATGCATTGTCTTTGCCTACTGAGAGATGTGATAAAGGTGTCAGGGAGTTTTAATAAAAGAACAGAAACTAAAAGGGAGCAGATATTTATTCTTCCGGAGGGATGAATGTGTTTGGATGTAAGAGAAGTAACACAACTGGAGGTTGTGGTATTTAAACGTTATGAAACGGTTGAAAATTCTGAGTACAGGGATGAACATGTTTAAAGCATAAAGAAATGGCAACGTACAACCCTTAAAATAACCTCTAAGGTACAATAACATCTAGGATACATTTGAGTTGCATGGCTAGGTTTGTAAAGGCCTCAGTGATTGTTAGCCTAGTATGCACCTATGAACCATACGATTAGACTCTGAGGCATAATTTTAAAGAAAACTGCAAAACACCTGCTTGCCATAAGATTTGTAAGGCACAAACAATGTTAAAGAAACTGCAGGTGCAAATGCAAATTCTTAAGAGGGTAGGTGTGTTGAGTGTCTCTTCTTTGATTTCTTTTAATTGCAGTTTGTCGAAACCAAGTGCACTTACACTACATGTTACAGCAGTGCACTGCAGTGCATTTTGTCACCTTTGTCTACTGTTGTTCAACCTTGGAGTTGATATATAAAATAAGGGGCTGAAAAGATAATTTTTTTTCTATTCTCAGGCATCTTTAAGATGAACTTCTCCATGCAGAAGAATATATGAAACATGGCTTGTTTCTGTATGACTTAACCTATAATAGGAAAACCAACTGTAGAAGGTACAGCAATAAAATGTCTTTTTTATTGTTATTCTTAACATGGTACGTGTTGCTGTAAATGCTAAATAAAGAATTAAAAACTGATGTTTATATCTCAGAAATTCATTTTTTTTCAAAAAGTAAAATACAAAAATAGATCTGAGCAGTTTGTTTAGTTCTGCTTTTGCATATGTAACAGTTTTACAGCTTTCATCTCTGTTTCTGAGATAATGTACGCAATCATAATCAGTAACACCCAGCTGAAGCCTGAAGGTCTCAAATTAGGAGTATTGAACTGTTTAGCATCACTGCATATACTGATGTCAAAGGTGAAGCAGTTCTGGAAACCCCTGGAAGTTTTATCGTTCCCAGTTGCAGCCTACCATGGAAAATATTACTGCATTTATAAAAAAGAACCAGCATAACTATATGCTGACTTTGCAATTATTAAAAATCAAAATCTAACATACTTTTGGCAATAAATCTGAGAAGCACAGAAACATATACTCTTGATAGCAGACATGCCCATCTTGCACCACTTAGTCTGCACATGTTCCTGTAAATTGAATTATGGGTAGAGGCCTGATGTTTCTAGTATGTTTATGGGTATGTGAGACTCATTAAAAAATTACGGTTTATTCACTTGTTCTCTTTTTTTCATTAAAGGTAATAGCTATATTTGTAATGCACATATAAAACTGAATATTGCAGGAAAACATATGATTACAGCTGTGTAAACAATAAGAATGAAGATTTCTTTAGTCTATTTTATAGCAATAGTATAAATAATAGGTGAAATACTTTACATCTTGCATTATGAAATTTGTAAATATAAAATGTAGAACGATAAAACTCTTGCCTTTTCATTTAATAGAGAATGGATTTATACATATGTACCTATACTAAAATCATACCTGATTTTATGCTTACTACAATGCTTAGCCTTTAGTGTAAAGCTTATGACAAGTACTCCAAGCAAAAAATTGAGTGTAAACCCGGTCATATATATGCTTGTAACAAATACTTATGGCAGCATGGTAACTGCATATGTTAACTTGTAGCCCACTGAAATATTACAAATTTTGTATTTATAAAAAAGGTCTGTCAAGGGTAGAAATCACAAATCCTAAGGTTCATACACTGCACTCTTTTCCACTTGAGTCAAACTAGAAACTAAACCAGTATTCTTGTTTATCTTAGCCAGCATGGGTCTTCTGGCAGGCTACACTGACTGCATTGAAAAAATTGACAAATTTTGTAAAATTTGCTTGGATTCATTACTAAAGCACTAATATATTTTCTTAATTATGGCTAACAACTTTATTATGCAGCATTTCTATTTTTTACAACATTTTAAAAACATTGCTAACTGTTGTTGTTCCATTGATGTGGCTGATGCAATGATTTCTTATATAGTATCAAAGAACTGATTTTGTGACAAAGAACTGATTTTGTGATAGCTGCATATAAGTTTTAAGTAACCAGAGTGTTAATCTAAAAACAAATTATGTGTTCTGCTTTATTATACCACTTACTTCTCTTGTCAATGCAACATTCAAAATAAATGTGCAATCATGTATCCTTAATTAAATACATTTATGTGTGTATGAGTGCGTGTGTGTGCATGTGTGTGCATGTGTGTGTGTGTATATGTGTACCTGTCTGTGTGTGTACGTGTGTGTGCACTACATATTCAGACATATATTTATATAATATCTATACCTATATCTATCTATCTATGGGTCTACTTCAAAAGAACAAAATCCCATATTACTGAAGACGAAATGAACAAGGCGACATTGCCAAAACTTCAGTTTCATGAATGACCAGAACGCCGAAGAATTTCACAGGTAAGCATCTGATTGGCCACCATCTTACAATGAAACACACTGCACTACCTCAAATCTACCCAGTTGGGGGGCTATGCCCGCCACACCCCCGAATGTGGGGTTTGTGCCCACCACACTCCCCCAACTAAATATAGCAACTCCAGGATCATACTACGTTGGGGAAAAGGGCAATTTCCCCTTGTTGGCCACCTGGTTGCTTACCCTGTGAAATCTTTGGCATTCTGGCCTTTCATGAAACCGAAGTTTTGTCGATGTTGTCTCATTCATTTCATTTTTGGTAATGTGGGATTTCAGCTTTACAGTCAGACCCATATATATATAGATATAGATATATATATAGTATGTCTCAAGAATTTTAGTGTCTGTAACCTATATTATGACATCACTTTATGGGCACTCTGAAGTCAGAGTCAGTTGTTTTTACTTTGGTCATTATAAAATATATTTACATTAGATTTAAAAATAGCTTTCGAGATTTTATACAGAGCATCATCAATTGTAACAATTCTACAGTGATATACTACTTCTAGAAAACTCAGACCTAAAGACTGGATTCTAGCCCAAACCCAAAAAGCCTATAACAGCTGCAAAAAAGACCTCATCTTAAACTCTGGAATAATATCCTGGCAACAATTAGACATGCTAAAACTTTTCACAACTTTTATAACTTTAAATGAAACTGCTTACATACAGAAGTCTATTTTACCTCCAACTGCTGCATTAGAACTCCAGATCCTTCCTATCCCAAACAATGTGCATTAAGAGTATACCGAATATGTAAGGAACCTATCTCACATCTTACAGCTGCATAAAGACTGGGTTTCTTATCAGTGAATGACATGCCACATATAGTCTACATACAGTATATATGTGTCTACTATGTGTCTACTACAGGTGCACATGTGCTAGTAGATTGTGACACAACTACTCAAATAAAAAAAAGCTTGAACTCTGACTAGCCAAACCTCCCATTTCTGCATAACCATCCCAACACAAACTCCTATGAACTACATAGACCTACCAGAACCTAAAATGTAAAGCTAAAACTCCCATTCAGTTCCCAGCTCAACTCCTCAGTCCCTTGCCCTAAACTTCCACTACCCATTCCTACTCACTAAAGTCCCCAAAAACTCCCTAAACCTAAAACTCCAACACTGCCCTCTAAACATAAATTTCCTAATGTCTCCCTAGCCCTAAAACTCCCCTCCTACTCCATAAAACTAAAACTCCCTTCCAAACCCCTAAACCTAAATCTCCATTCCTGCTATCTAACCCTAAATTATCTATCTTATCACCTAATGCTAAAGTCCCCTTCTTGCTCTCTAAGACTAAAATGTCTCTCTCCTGCTCCCTCCTCAGAGCTGCGTTACTTAACTCTTACTCAGGTTTGAGCATGAGCAGCAGCCCACATGAGCTACAAGGCAGTCAAGTCCCTGGCTATGAGACTGTGGTTTTTGAGTACTTGGGAATCGAACACCTGTAGAACACCCAATATCTGTTTATATAGTTTATATGTAACTGTTCTTGTGATAACTATTGCTAATGATATATGGTCTGTATTTTTGCATATGCTGTGATTTCTTTACTTGTGGACCTTGGTTCTGCAAGGATCTGTTGAAAAAGGTTATCTTATCCAGACAGATGGACTTTGATGCCAAACAAAAGTAGTGCATACATAAATATGTACAACAATCTATAATGGAAAAAATGAATGAATGAATGAATGAATGAATAAATAAATAAATATTTACTTACAGTGTTTCTGAGTAATACCATTTAATAAAACCTGTCATATATTTGTATGTAAATTCACTATATAAAAACACAATTGTGCTAATTCCTTCTGCTAATTTCCCAGATGGATGGCCAGATGAGTGACTGATTTGAAACAGGCAATTTAAGAGGAGGCCTGCACTTTCCAGACCTTACATCTTTATACTTTAAACTTTTAACAATAGATTATGTTTTATTAATTAATAAATCAATACAAATGCCATTTTCCCCCCATAAAGTGATTTTTCTTTTTTTTTAAATTCAGTCCCTATATGGGATCCACCCAAGGACTTCATCAGAACTAACAATCCTATTGCCAGTTTATAGTCTGCCTTTTCACACAAGATTTTATTACTATTTTGGAGGAAGTCAGAATACCCAGTTTGTACCTGAACAGAAACATAAGCTCAGAAATACTGTCTTTCTTCCTTGATATAAATTTATGGTAATACAAAACAACAAATATGCACCAGTGTGCCATCCCTATCAGGCCATTTTTGGATATAACAATTCACAAAAAAACATAAATCATGTAGAGTGAAGCAAGATCATTAGTAATACAGAGAAAGAACATCATAATAGTAAAAATGAGATTTGCAGCATTGCAATGTAATTTTATTTCTTTGTAATGCAACTCGTCAACTATGTCTTTACCCACAAAGTAACTAGAAAGCAATGTGCTCTGTTTTTCATGTTTTGGCCTACTTTGTCTTTTAAATGATCCAATATATTTAAATAAAGCATAGTTTCTATTCAGTCAAACCTAGTATACAGAATTGTCCAAAATCACAATACAAATATGTCATTTTGGATCATGATTCTGCACTGATGATACCCTATCTGAAGCTGATCATGTATATGATGATAATGCTCATAACCAGCACTGTTGTAACTTAGTGTATAGTATAAAGGTATACACAAAGTACAAGACTAAAAAGATATTAATTCCTAAACAGAAACAATTTATATCTCACTAGAACATGGGAGTGCAGATCTAATATGTCCAACACGGGACAGGGAGTGAGGGAGACAAATTAGCATGTGGGACAGGCACGAAGAAGTGGACAAATAAGTCAACAAATATCAAATATACTTTATAGACACCTTAGAAAGTGATTTTACGGGACTGAGTGTTGACCTGTCATTTGAGTGGGGATAGGGGAAATTGAAGACCATTCATCATTTACTAGCACACTACTCCAGGGGCTGGTCAGCTGCAGGGCCTGATAATTAACAGGCTATTGTGGGCTCAGATGCCATGCGTAGACTACAAGGATTCACTGCAGAAAAAACAAAACCAGACAAAATGATTTGTGTTACTGGCACAGTATAGCAGCTGACACACACACATAAATGAGGTAGAGTCAGTCTGATGGCCGGCATGTTTTGTAGGGAGAGAGCAAAGACACCATTAAGTAAAGAGGCAGGTAACTTCAGTCACTGCTAGTCTGCATGGGGTAGTTAGGGCATTATTTTGACTACTGTCCTGGAGAAGGATGTAAGGATGACGGCCAGGCAATGTGATACTATGGTCAAAGGTGGAGAAATAGTTTAGGGAAAACCTGTCATTTATTTTCTGTCATCATGTGGGATTCAGCTGGGTGCTGAAACTGGGGTGACTGACAGCCACTGAGGGGCTGCTCTCCAGGATTTTAAGGTGTATTCCACCAAAGTCTGTCAACATCTGTTATGTCCATTAGTGCCTCTTTTATTCATCTGTTATTAGATATTTCTTACTATACCAACCAGTAAACAAAAAAAAACAATGTGAAAAACTGCTAAACCTCTTCAAAAAGCATGGAACTGGTCAATTAAAAAGGATTAAGTGCTTTCTTTCTTTATTAATTGAACTTCATCAGATTCAAACTAAACTAGACAAATCCTACCATTTAAGCCAGGGGCTTGCTTTGTATTAAGTAAGACCTGCCGATAAACTTCCTTGGTTTCCAAGAAAGCTAGCCAATTGCCTCCTTGTGGATTTAGATATTTTTTACTATACCAACTAGTAAGCAAAAAAAAACAATGTGAAAAACTGCTAAACCTCTGCAAAAAGCATGGAACTGGTCAATTAAAAAGGAATAAGTGCTTTCTTTCTTTATTAATTGTACTTCATCAGATTCAAACTAATAAAAATCCACAGTCCTTTTAAAACATAAGCCAATCAATCACAATGCCTGTAACTAGTGCAAAATTGTAATTAAAGAAACTCGACATCTTGTGTATCTTAGTCCAACAATTGTTAAAAAGTAGCTAGTTCATAAGTACTTCCATTATTGAAGTAACAATTTTAAAAAGTTATGTGTATATTTAAAAAAAACTAAAACATTCTAATAAAACAAGGTGCTTAAAGTTTATTAGCTCTTAAATGCAGTGAACAAGATAGACAAATCCTACCATTTAAGCCAGGGACTTGCACTGCATTAAGTAAGACTTGCCAATAAACTTCCCTGGTTTACAAGAAAGCTAGCCAATTGCCTCCTTGTGGATTATGATATACTTTCCCAACACAAAAAAAATAAATTTATAAAAATTACTACAGCCATTAGCATGTTTAACCAATGCATTAGAAATATTTTTGTTTTTATATGATAATTATGCTGAATAGCCAGGATTTTAAATTTCTTTCCATTTTTCCAACATAAAAAGCCAGACTGTAAAACATGTGTCCAGATAAACTACTCCATAAGTTCGACAATCAAAGGAGTCATCTATTCTAATCACCCTATAACTGTCCATCACTATATTAGGTGTCTCATTAATAAATCAGCATTGTTTGCAGGATCCACACTTTTTCATACCCTTAACATGGGGCCTTAAATGGGAAGGTTCAAGTTTATAACTACCCAAAATGTGTTTAATATTCCTATCCTTTTTTAAATACAATCTTTAGGTGGTCGCCTATTTTTTTCAGTTAATCCAAACACTCTAAAAACATGGGTTCAGTTATTATCAACCATGGCTCTAATTGCCCCATTACTATGGTGGTAAGTCATCACCATGGTGTTGGAGAACCTGTTGTCTGTCCAATTATTTTAATAGGGAGTTCGAAACCACATAATAGTGGTCCAAATTGGGTGTGTCTGTGTACCTGCATATATGAGATTAATTCATAAATCATTGTTACAGGATGTTCCCTTTCAAGGAATATTTGTTTCAGCTGCATCAATTCATTGTTAAAAATGTTGTCTTCTGTGATGAGCCTAAACAGATGAATCATTGACCTTTAACCAACTTCTTCTTTTGCCAGTATGGATGTGAGCTGTTAAAAAAGGTAGGCTTTCTACAAATTGTTGATTCATGCTTCTGTTTGTCATAATTTTTGTAAACTTTGACATCTAGCCGCCAAATAAGACAATAAAAACTTGTATTCCACAAACAACAGATTGACCAGAGCCAAAGTCTACACTGCTAGTAATTTTATTAAGCACTTTTGTCCAACAGTAAACAGGACTTCAACAGAATACACATGGAGACAAACAGCCACATTAAATACCTTCCCAATCAGCCTGATTGGATAATCAGTTACCCTACCATCTTCTATTATACTGTAATAAATGAACGATTCTAAAAGTATTAATCACAACTACATCTTTCTACAAATACATTGAATAAAATGACTAATATACATCACAAAACAAATAAATACAGATGACAATGTTAAAAAAACTGTTTTAAAATCTCACCACAATGTTTTTTTCTTTTTTCTTCTTTATACCCTGCAGATGAGCCTATAATTCAGCTCCAGCTTTTAATTTTAACACAGTCCAAATGGAACACTGGTTGTTTAACCCTGGAAATTATGTGGCATTCACTTTTAATTGCCACTGCAGTTCTTTAAACTCCAATAACTCATTAAGTTAAGGTTGTTTTAGAGTATGAATATATCAACATGTGTATAGTATAAAGAGAAGGGACAGGATCAGCGCATTATTCAAGCATCTTGAAGTATACGAACACCATGTTTTTGCATTTACAGTTATTGGCCATGTACAGCAATGGCAGAGAGGTGGGTCTATTAATGGTTCAATCCTGAGCTCCATGGAAAAGCCTCCTAGCACCGGCAACCTGGAAAGTCAGTGAAGGGCTCACTTCCACATCTGATGAAGTAAACCAAATGAAAATGTATAGGCTGAGATTTCAGAAACATTAATATGTATTGGGATTTCTGTGTGCTGTGGTTTCATGCAATAAATCGTGTTTTTAAAAGTGCTTGTTTCGTACTTCCTTGGGCACCTTGGACGTTTGTTTTGAGTGACTGCTGGTGCTTTTAACATAATTTTTGAGAGCTATATTCAACTCATGTTGGGAGCTAGAAGTGAAAAATATGCCGTTATATAAACAATTTGTCATTTTACCAGTATAAATTAAATTGTCCATAATAGCAACACCCCCCCCATCCAGTTTCATAAAATGCAAGTTTTGATTACTCTTTAACTCATATAACAATCTCTTCTCTTCTCTGGTTAAATTCTGTTTACAACATTTATTAAACTCATGAAATATAGTCCTCAGTTCTGATTCACACAGTCTTTCAAATAGAGCTACTGGGGATAGGAGGGTGGATTAAACGTGCTTTTCCTTTTTAGACCAAGAACATTATCATAGTCAGAGCCATTGTCCAACAACAACGTTGGGTTTATTTTTCTGGTAAATATTTTTAACACTAAAATAGTGTCTACCAAATTAAAATTAGTCAAAAGAATAAAAGTAAACCCTTTGGAAAACAAACCCTATACTAGTCAGTAATTCAAACATATTTTGGTCTTTTGGCTTTTCCCGATTAGGGGTCGCCACAGTGGATATCCAGTCTGCTTATGATTGGCAGTGAATTTTTACAGTATCGAACTGCCAGCCCAGTGCCAAACCTTCAGAGAAGGCACACACATACTTACGCACCTACCTGCATGTCTTTTAATGTTCAGTTGATTGCAAGGAGGACATGCAGACTCCACACAGAAGGCACTCCAGCCAAGAATCGAACCGGAGAGCCTCTTGCTGTAAGGCGACAATGCTAACTGCTGCACCACCGTGGGTGACCCAATTCAAATATCTCTATAATTGAGTATTTAAAACCACTGAAAGAACACAAGACACTACCTTGATTAATGTCTTTAACTTGTCATAACTCCATGATCATTTCTTGCCCCTTCCTTGCTGTTTCCTGGTCCTGGAAGGGTTTTCACAGTGAGATGTCAAGTTGGTACTCGTATCTCTCTGTGTAGTCATCTTCCTCAATGGAGGTCTGCCTGTTCTCATCAGAAAAAAATCCCCCTTGGACTGATCCTGTACTGTCGTCTCCTGAAGCAATTCCATATAGGTCCTTGTGTCTCTTACATTGGGTTTCCTTCCAACCTCCTTACCAATATGTTTACTGGGGGGTATAGGATAGGCCTTTCTGTTATTATAATCTTGTTGATCTCTCCACAATTTATGTTGTTTGTGTTTAATGATTTCACTAGAATGTTGATCCCTGAATTGAAAAAATTTCACAATAAGCATTTTCAAAAGAAGGAAATAATAGAGCCTGTTTAATTTCTTTCTGTAAGGTAAAAATTTTATGTTTAAGGCCATTCAATATTCTTAATTTTTTATTTTACATTTGATAACTGGGAAAGTTCAACTGGACACAGGTCCATTTTCAGTGGTGGCCCGGGGAGAAAAGCTCCAACAACATATTCACAACATCATACAGATTTTGAATTAACTTTTCCTTAGAGGTAAAACTAACATTCCAATGAAATGACAGCATATTGCACACACTCAAAGTAAGTAAAAACATCATTAGGTAGGACATTACATTACACATTCCAAATATGACAAGCTATACATAGCCATCCAGTGGTTATTGGACTTGTTGGAAATGTAGTTGTTAGTGATTTTTAGGAGTTAAAGGCATTTCATTGCCTGTGGTCATGATTGGACTGTTGATAGGGTGAGAGAATAACAATTATTATTGCGGTGTATGGGAGTTAGTTGTAATCTAAGTTTTTTATCCTGGGGTGAGAGAGGAGCATAACCTGTTGTTCATGAAGTGAACTTTAAGGAGTTTCTTAAATTGAGTGGTAGTGTTGTTGGTTATTAGGTGGGTAGGGAGGGAGTTACAGAGTTTATAGTTTGAGTAGCTGTAGACAGCTTTTCCTGCCTCATTGTTAAATTTGGTGACCTCTAGGTGATTTTGGGTGCTGGATCTCAGGGTTCTAGTTGTGGTGTGGGGATGTATAAGATGTTGAAGAGCTGGGATTTTGTCTGAGTGGTTTAATATTTTGTGTGCTAGTGAGAGTTGATTTAATTGAAGTAATAGAGGGAGTTCTAACCAGTTAAGCCTGTTGAGAGATTCACAGTGATGTGTTTTGTAAGGTGATTCTGTGGCAAATCTAGCTATCTTATTATAGCAGGATTCAAATTTGCTTATATCCATTTTACGAAGGTTTGTGAGCACTGGGGAAGCATAAAGCAAGGTAGATAGCAGATGTGTCCTGGCTATTGTTGTTTTAGATTGCTTGGAGAGATAGTGTTTGTTACAGTAGAGCAGCCCAAGTTTTTTGTGAACTTTTTTTATGGTTTGGGCAATGTGCAAATAAAATCTGATGTGGTTGTCTATTTCTACACTTAGCAGTTTGGTGTGGATGGATGGGACATTGACAGTTTTGTTGTTGGAGGTGATGGCAAAGTTGTCTGTTAGGGATAAGGATCTATGAGAGCTTAATAAGCAAACGCCTAAATTCATTATCGGTCTGATCAAAAACTTTCAATAAATCATGATGTAATATCGAACCAGGCTTTAAACCATTGGGACATTTAAAAAAAATGAAGGCCTTTTAGTACATGTAGAAGTGCTATTGATCAATGAAAAAATGCTTTATCAAGCTGCAGGCCCCAATATATTTTAAGTAACTTTTCCATCCTATGTAATTTCTCCATTCTAGGGTGATTAGAATAGATGGCTCCTTCGATTGTCGGACTTATGGACTAGTTTATCTGGCCACATGTTTATCATGTCTGGATTTTTATGTCAGAAAAATGGAAAGAACATTAAAATCCAGGCTATGTCAGTATAATTATTCTATATAAAAAATATTTCTAATGCATTGGTGAAACATGCTAATGTATATAGTAATTTGAATACATTTATTTTTTGGTGTGTTGGAAAAAGTATCACATAACCCGCAAGGAGGCAATTGGCCAACTTTCTTGGAAACCAGAGAAGTTTATTGTCAACTCTTAATGTAATGCAAGCCCCCAGCTTAAATTATAGGATTTCTCTATCTAGTCTGCTGCATTTAAGAGCTGGTAAAATTTAAGCACCTTGTTTTATTATAATGTTTTAGTTCTTTCTAAATAAGCATATCATTTTTTAACTTTGTTTCTTCAATAATGCAAGTATTTATGATCTTGCTACTTTTTAACATTAATTGTTGGACTAATACACAAGATGTCGAGTTTCTTTAATTACAACTTTGGTTACAAGTATTGTGATTGGTTGGCTTATGTTTTAAATTACTGTGGCTTTTTATTAGTTTGAATCTGATGAAGTTCTGTATTAATAAAGAATAAAAGCGCTTATTCCTTTTTAACTGACCGGCTCCGTGCTTTGTGAAGAGGTTTAGGAATTTTTCATATTTATTATTGTACAGGTAAAACATTGTTCAGTGATTTCCTTGAGAATGTTATTTAATGAATGGATGAAGTACAAGCACCCATTTTTTTCTGAAGTTATACACTCTCTTGAATACCAATCACATGACTCCAGTATAACTGCAGCTGACTGCGTGAGCTGGTGATTCACTGAAGTCACCATATCTCTTTTCCTGAGATACAACAACTTTAAAAATGAGAGATATACCAACTTCAAAAATGAGTACATTTAAGAAGGAAATTTGGGGATTCTGCTTAAACGGGGATCAAAGACCATTACAGAAAAATAGATAATTTTAAATGCCCACGGAAGTGTCATTTTGATCACTCATATTCAACCTTTCTGTGACCAACCACTATTCCCATTTTTAGTCATTTTTCTTGTTAAAAAAATAGAATAAACAAAGCATTTTTATACTTTGCAATCTGAACATTTCTTCAGAACTTAGAACATTACTTCTAGTCAGTGCCTTCAAGAAACTACAGTAAACATGTTAATAATACACTCTGTTGCCCTTCTTTATCTGAATAACTTGCTTATTATAAACAGGTAACTACCATATACAATTCCATAAATTTTGGAGACCATTGCAAATTCATATTTCATAGGGTCATAGGATGATACTAGGCTATTGGCCCAGAGGCCCTTATAAGCCTAGACAAGAATTTCACCCATGTTCCCACGAAGTCAGCACCTGTTTTCCCTGTCCAGCAGGGACACAAGTGGGATTGCAGGAGTATATTTTCTGTTTCCCATCCAGTTGTCCAGGTTCCTCTTAAAGAGGGCTAGTGAGGTACTCTGCTTAACATGGAGAGGAAGTCTATTCCACAGATGGGGGAATCACTGGGAGATAAATCTATCCCGCCAACAAGTTCAATTAATGTCACAGACCAGGTTGAGACTTTGCATGCAGGTTGAGTGAGTTCAGTTTGAATTACAGATATGAAGCAACTCCATCAAGGCTAATTCTGAAACGGCCTTGTATGCCAGACACAGGTCACCTCTGAGCAGTCTGTATGAGGCTGAGTAGAGGGACAGGGCTTTTAGCCTATCTGTATAGGATAGTTGTTTAACACCCTGGATTTTCTTGATCAGGAACCTCTGTTGTCTCTCCAAGTGCTGCATGTGCTTGGCAAGGTACATACCGAAGGGGGCATTGTATTCGACAATAGCTCTGATAAGGGAGGACTACAGGGATATTATGACCTCCTTTTTTCCTGGATGAAATACTCTTACTTATGAAGTGGGCCATGTAGAAAGCCTTCCATACAATGGAGGCAACATGGTGGTCAAAAGTCAGGTTGCTAGCAACCTGGGTGCCCAAGTCCCTTACGACTGACTGCATGCTTAGTACATTGTTATTAATGTGATAATTAGTGGGGACAACATTTTCCCCAAAGGGGATAATGATGCACTTTCTTGGCATTCAGTTTGAGGCCATGCTTTTGGCACCAGTCATTAGTTTGGTTAAGGCCCTCTTGCAGGATATTCTCATCACTAAGGGAATTTATGACAGTGCCAAGCTTGCAGTCATTTGCAAACGTGGTCAGCCACAGACCACTGCTTTTGGCTTGCACCACAGAAAAGCATATCCCAAACAGTAGAGGCCCCAAGACTGATCCTTGGGGTATGCTGCTTGTTATGGGTCTACTACTAGAGGTGGCTTCTCCTATTTTGACTGAGTGGGTTCTATCAGTGAGCCAGTTAGCTACCCATCTGGTAACATATGGGTTCACTCCTAGCTGGGAGAGTTTACTCCGAGTGGGGAATAGTGTCAAAGGCTTTGGCTAGGTCAAGGTAGGTGGTGTGCACTGTCCTGCCCTCATCCATTGGTTTGATGACTGTTTCGAAGAAGGTGACCAAGTTTAAAAGGCATGATCTCCCTTTGACAAAACCAAACTGTGTGGGATCAAGCATTTTGTGGTTGCCAATATCCTTGTTTATAAGGTCCATGATAATGCATTCCATGGCCTTGCAGATCAGGTTAGATAGGCTGAATGAGAAAGAAGAAAGCTCTATAGCCACTCATTTTAAATCTTTTCATAACAGCAGCAGTGAAGGATTACAGGATACTATACTACAGAAAGTTAAAGTATCACGGTTTAATGAATGTCTTTTAAAAAAATGGCTTTTGACATATAAGAGATATCCATAATGAGAAAGAAGAAAGCTCTATAGCCACTCATTTTAAATCTTTTCATAACAGCAGCAGTGAAGGATTACAGGGTACTATACTAGAGAAAGTTAAAGTATCACTGTTTGATGAATGTCTTTTAAAAAAATGGCTTGTGAAAAGGAATGTCTTTATATTTTGAAATTTAACACTTTACATCCATATGGACTTAATGAAGAGTTAAATTGGAAATATCTGATTTGATTGATTATTGTTTAATTGAACACAGTATATGAGGCAAGTTTTTCTGGAATGCTTTTACTCCTTGAAGGCTTTTGTGTTGAGCCGAGATGTTAGAACAAAGAGTTTCTTCAGTTTTTAAATAAATTATTGGTGTATTCACTGGCTGGTTGTTTTCTTTAGTTAGGCTGAATGGCCTATAACTGCCTGGGTCAGTGGATGCTCCACCTTTGTGCAGAGGGATGACAGTGGCTGTCTTCCATTCTGCTGTGATGAAGCTGGTGCACAGGCTTTGGTTAAATAGGGTAACTAGTGGTGCTGAGAGCTCTTGCCTGAGTTCATGTAGGACACAGCCAGGGATGTTGTCGGTTCCCATGGAGGCTGTATTTTTTGTCTTTATGAGAGCATTAATAACCTGCTCCCTGGTGATGAGGGAAGGGGGGTAGGTGCTGGGGATGTCCTGGTTAACTGATGGGGGGCACACTGGGGTGAAGTTTTCGCTAAACTTGTCTGCCGGCAGGATGGCTATATCTATGGCATTTGTGTATGTGGTATTCTTGACCACCAATTCAGAGCAGATTTGGGAGTTACCTTTGAGATTGTGGACATATGCAAAGAAGGCCTTGTGATTCTCCTTAGTGGATGTGGCCAATTTGGACTCGAAGTTAGCCTTAGAGGATTTCACCACTAACCTTATTTGCTTGTCCAGACAAAGGAGAGATTGCTTCCAACTTGGCACCTGCTCCATCTTGGTCCTGGACAGCAATTTTTTTCTTTTATTATAGAGTCTGTTTATTATTACTGTCCACCAGACAGGTTTACTCTTCCTTGCAGAAGATGATTTGGTCCTGTCAGGTATTGCTGAGTCCATGCAGCTATGTAGGTGCTCATATTTTTTTTGGTGTAGGCTTGGACATTAGTGCTTGAGACGACCAAAGGGATGGTGACTGTAAAGCTGCTTATACCTGCTCTCAGGAAGTTGTAGTCAGCCTTGGAAATGTTTTTTGTTCGACCCTGGCAAGGGGGGGGGGCAGGGGAGATGGTGGCTTCAAAAGTGATTGCTTTATGGTCAGATCTTAACAAGGAGTATGACACTGCAGGGGTTCTAGAGTGGCTACTCATGTTGGTTAGTACCAGGTCCAGGATATTTTCACCTCTTTTGGGGGTATCGACCAGCTGATCCAGAGCATTGGCATTGATGAAGTTGGGGAATCTCTGGGCATTCTTGTTTGAGCTAGAATAGGTCTTCCACTCTATTGTTGGGTAGTTAAAGTCACCCAGGATCAGGGTAGAGGGTTGAATCTTGATGGATTCAAGTAAGTCCAAATAGGTGCAGTGGGTCTCCTGAGTCATGGTTGGGGGTTTGTAGCTAGCTATGATTTGAATAGGTGTTTTTTTCAATAGTTAACTGCACCTGGAGTGTTTCTTGTGCATCATACTGTTTGACAAGCCTGGAGGTGTGTATGTCTTTGATAAATATTGAAACTCCACCTCCTTTTGCTTTGTAGCCTTCTGTTTGGGGTCTGAAAGCATGGTAGGACAAGTAACCTGGTAAGGCTGGGGTGCTCTCCACAGCTTTGAACCAGGTCTCAGTGACTGCACAAATGTCAGTATCTTCCAGGGTGAGGAATGCTTGAAATGAGTGCTGTTTCATGTTAAGACTCCTAGTATTTAGCAAGATGACCTTTAAATTTCATTTAGAAGAATTTTTCATGTTGGTAATTTTGTCCTCATGACTTTACCTAAAAAAGGCACTATGGGGGAGGCAAGAGCCTTTGCCAGAAGCCTGAAGCCCAGGGGAGACAGATGAAGGCCATCTCTGGCAAAGCATCATGGTCTATTAATCATGTCCTCCCAGGCTGTCAGGTACTGGATCCCCTTGGAATGACACCAGAAACTAAGCCAATTGTTAAAGTCAGTCATTTTCTGTTTGTACTGAGGTATCATTCTGGGTGATGGTAGGATGCTGTTTAAGGCTAGGGACATACCTGCCTGGGACACACATTCAGCAAGCTCAATTATGTCTCTCTTCATATCGTCCAGAGAGGTACATCTCAAGTCATTCATACCAACATGAATGATGACAGAGACATAACAGTACCTGTTGTTGAGAGACTTGAGTACGTGAGTGATATAGTGGATTCTAGCACCTGACAGGAAACTTACCGTGGCTTTCCCCTTGTCTAGTCTGGAGAGGGGCACATCTGTGTGTCTCACGATAGAGTCTCCTATAACTAGTATGTTGGGTTTGTGGCTGGGCCTTAAAGGCTGTGAGAAACCGGCATGTGTACTATGTGTAGTACTTGGTGCGGTGGGTTGTGATGCGCGTGTGTGGTTTTGCCTTGGAGGTCTTTCTTGTTTAGGTATGTTTTTGTTAAGAACCTCCGCATATGTAGGAATGTACTGTATAAGTGTGATTCAAGTTCAGAAATGCAGTAGTTATTAAAGATAATGGTTCTTAATGTGGTGCATCCTTACCAGTAAATGATTTCATCTTCCACTCTCTCTTTCACATTTACACAGAAGTAAATTATTTATACTAAACTAACAAGGACATTTCTCTTTATTTGGCAGCATGCCATAACTTGTTTGTGACTTGTTTTCTTCACTGTGTTTCATGAGTGCAAATCCTTAATAGTGTTATTACCAGTGAATGGAAGAAAGCAGAGTAAGGATTAAGCAATCACTCTAAACATTACACAGCATAGTACTAGCTGTATGCATGCTGAAACAATTGCACGGTTTCACTCACAGCAAGCTGGCAACTGTAGTGGAAGAGAAATTCATGCTGACCAAAATAATAAATTCCATTTACATGCTTGCCTTTGTAAAACACTCATTTCAGATATCCGATATTATTATCACATTTATTTCAGGTTTCTGGCACATGGCCATTCTGTGTTGGAAAGATACATAAGAATGAAAATACTCTACATGCTTAAGCAAATATTTTTCCTAAAGTGAATGTTTCCAGTTAAAAGAAAATCTGCAGCACTGGTTTCAATAATTTTTACACAGTTCTTCTTGAGGTGTTTTGTGGTAACTTCTAGAAAACTATATACCTTTATTATGACACAGTACTCACAGTGACAACAGACCATGCTATTACTACAACAATTATGAGGAGAGCAAGAATCAGTATTTAATTTATTATATATTTTAATAATAACTTGGGTGAAAGTAGAACATATAAAAGAGTATGCTAACATAACAATTAGTTTTAAGTTTTAGGGTAAATTAGAGAACTACTAAACTAATAGCACTCTCCTTATTTTCAAGTGGGGAAGTCACATACTTTTCTCAGACACTGTGGCTGGGATTCAGAAATGAGCAGTACAATGTGTTACGGCTAACTGCATGCTGAATGGTGTCATGCAGGATGGGAGCGAGACACACATAGCACCGTCTCACAAACTTACAAAATTGCGTGGTTGGCATCCTTTGAAAACCATGCAATTACATGGAAATGAGCAATACTGTGGTAATGACACTAACGTTGAATGCAAATGAGTGTAAACATCATGGTGGAGTGATTCAGAAATATATACAATTTTTGAAACAAGGCTTGTCTGCTAGGGAATTTGTACACCATTATTTCTTGGTAGACAGAGACCATGCAAAGATGCTAGCAGCAGCATTAGCTGAAATATATATGTTAAGAGCAATTATTGCATTCAATATCTAGAATGGTGCATGTTATCAACTTCAGAGTAGCAGATGGGTCATTCTGCTCCCAGTATATCACTACCCCTGTAACAGGATTGTAGCTGAACCTATGATTTAGACACAGACACCATACGACAGTTTGCAGAAATGTCCTGCCATAAAATGGAATCCTGTAGAATGCATTGAATACCACTCCCTGTGGGCACTAAGGTATGTGTTGCATTGTCTATACTGGACAACAGGACCTTCCAGTAAATATCAGGAGACACAGTGGGCATATCACAGGTGTCCAGTTCCTTGATGTAATGCTGTACTATGTAGTGAAGAATATATGATACCCACAAATTGCAGAGGAAAGAAACACCACTATGAAAATAGTCCACACAACTAGCAATGAAGAGAAAATCCAGACCACTGGTTCAGACCCAAAAGTATTTTGTTCTCTAGTGCCTTGGTACAAAACCTTCCAGGAGTTACAAAATTCAGCTAAAAATGTGCTACCATTTATACAAAAAACACAAACTCAATCAATCAATAATACAATCAAACAATTAAATAAAACACTTCCAATTAACCTCTCCATTCAGTCCCATATGGACCATAGTATCATATTTAAGAATAAAGACACTCTTTGTATAACAGTTTTTCTTTCAAAAGAATGTCATCATTTTCAACAAATACTTGCTCTAAAATACAACCTTGAAGCATAAAAAAAATCACTGCCATGTACATCTCTGAAATGACCACTAGGAAAATAATCCGGATGTGTAAGGATCCAAGGCCTATTGACTGCACTCATGTCACCATTAAGCCCCCACATGGTTCACATGAGGACTGATTTGTCAAAAGGAATGGTTTCCACTCCATCCACTGCCAGGTGGTGTGCAATGTATAGGGTATTGTTTACAGTGGGTCTATGCGCCATTCTGGAAGTTCCCATAATTCCCACATGTGGTATACATTACACCAGTGATTTGTGTGTGTGTAACCTCCCACAGAGACATCTTATTAGTGATGCTGGATCTGCCCTGGTGCAAAGGCTCACGACACTGATGCACATCCCACAGAGAATGGCAGAGGCACTGCCTCAGACCTGCAACATTGTCAGGTATGTGTTCTGATAGTTTTAGGCCCACTTCCATTGTCTAGAATATTCCAGTGGCATGCTGAAATATGCTGCCCAGACCTGCAGCAAGATATTTGCTGTATGTGCAATTCTGCACAACATGGTAGTAAACAGGCAGCTAGATCAGAAGATTGTCATCAGAGAACTGGACAGACTGCATACAGTGACACATGAGGTGCTGGTTAAGCAGCCATCAGCAGAATACCATAAGAGTCTGAGACAGGCACAATATGTGTGGTACTGGCACATAGTTTGCACCTGGTCTGTAACTGTGGATCATTATAGGTAAACAAAGATTAAAACTGATGCATGCAATACCAAACCCAGACCATGCTCTGCAGTGCACTGATTGGATATACTATAAAACAGACATTACCAAACACAGCAATGTCTTCAAATACACAGATGGGGAGGGGCACAATTGCAGGGATCAGCAACTGGCATATTGGTGGAGGGCATAACTAAAGATTTGGAGGGATACAAGTGAGTGATTGGGGGAAGCTGTGTATACTGTCAATGGAATGGGTGGTGTTTTCTGAGAGGAGTAGGTGTCTGGATGTAGTGGTTATCTGCTCAGTATGAGTTCCAGGGAATACAGTGCCTGCAGGTGTTGTCCCACTGTATGTATGTAGTGGGTGATAGGTGTTGTTGGACCTTAGGTGGACATTTGGGGGTTTGAAATAATGGTTAAGGTGTTTGCCTCACAGACACAAGATACAGGGTTTGATTCTCACCTTTGAAAAGGAAACTGGCAAGGTCTAAAATAGTGGTCAAGGGCACCTAGAGTAATATGAACCTATGAGCCTACAACATAGACTGTGAACATTTAAAGCCATAGGTGCAGCTTCCCTGAGGAATTTCATGGGCAAAAACACCCCCTTGAAAATATGAAGACAAACTGCACACTGTGATCACCTGGCTATGCTATATGCATGACTACCATGTAGTTGACAGGCAGCCATGTTGTGCTGCATCAAACTCATCACTGATAGGTTATGTGGAGCTGGCAGTACATGGCCTACTTGTTTTGTGGTTGTACCACAGTGGAAGCAGATGAGTGGCAGACACAGAAATGGCATTGTCCCTGGTGCATAGAAGCTGATGGTCTCAAGACTGGAGGCACCCAGGAAGGAGTTTATCCAACATGTCATTCAGCTGCTCTATAAATTGCATGCTTGCACATGTATATCATCACACATGCCACACTGTACTCTGTCACCTCTACCATGGCAGTAGTACCATTTGCCTGTACTTGGATAACTGCTCTGCATAGTCCTTGTGTAATGCCCACTATGATACCAGTTTGGGAAATGAGCAGAAGCCAAGGCATTGATGGCCATTAATCCAACAATTCTGATTGCTGCCCCACACTCTGTGATGGTGCTATCACCCACTGCTGGTAAATGAGCAAGGGATGAAAGTGCCCTTGTGTAGTGTAGCATGTCCTGTCCTTTCATGGGCAATGGGATATAATGGATATGTGAGACTGAGTTCCACAGCAGCAGCAGAGCTGTGCCACTGGATGTGGGTGTTAATGTGCCCTCCACAGTTGCCACAATTGACAGTGGCACTGTGCACTCACACTGTGCTATTTTAGGCTACCATCAGTGTTAGCCTAAAATCCAACACAGACATCAGACTTGACATGTTCTGCAGTGGAGGACCCCAGGATGATAGCACTTAGTAAAGCAGAAAGATATGCACTCATGGGTAACAGTACTAATATGTGGCAATCTTACTTCTCACTGTTACAACAAGAACAGTACAGATAACAATGTACACACACAATGTAAGGACATGTCCTCAGACACACATCAGGTGGGCTACTGATTCCATGTACCTGTGCGCTGTCTTTTCTTTCTCACCCTTTTAACTCTCATTCTGGTCTCAAGGCCCCATCAACAAGCTGCCTTTTGCAGTCACCGCCTTTGCCATTCATGGAGAGTGCTTATGTTCTATAGTACATTTGTGCCAGGCTTCAATATTACATCATGATCTGTTACTTAATAACTCATCTGCTACAACAAATAAGAAAACAACTTATAACAAGGTAAAAAGAGGTAATGTAATCGCAGAATTGCTCAACGACTTTAAAAATAGTTACACAAAGGAGTGCTATTGTATGTACCTAGGCTCATTTTTTCTTTAAATTAGCTGTAACTGTCAAAAAAAAATCACTGCTGGTATTTTAAGCAACTGAATATTTAAACAATTGAAGGATTAATGATAAAGTGAATAGAAAATCTTCTGACACAAGTGTAAGTAGCAAACATTTGTCGTTGGACATAACCTCCTTCCCATGTACAATACCAAATTATACAGTTTGGGATGAAAAAATGTGGTGTTTTTGCATTTTCATTTGGTGATAAGAACAGCCCCTAAACTTTTTTTTTAAGCTGAAAACTCTTGATGTGCTGTTATGAAACACTGACCCACAACACCTTGCTGCCTAAATGTATGTATAGGCTACTCAATTCCTTGCCAAATGCATCAGCAGGAGTTTCTTATATCCTAGAAAGACACGTTGATAACTCATTCTTTTAGGTGGAACAAGTTACACTGAAAATTAGCATGTGATGGTGAAGTACTGAAACAATTAGATGCTGTTTTTCTAAAGAAGTAAGTTATTACTTTCCTATAATGTTTTGAAGTTGTATGTGAATAATTGTTATATACATACTAAGCTATCGTTTTGTGGGTATATACTTTGTAAAAAATTATTAAACAGTGTAACTAAAAAAAATCAAACAGTATACTGTTTGTTTTGCTTTTTGTAAGCCAAGTGGAAATGACATTAGTTCAAAAACAAAGATGCTTAATGTGCGAAATATGGTTTAAAACAAAAACATGTGCTAGAAAGGTCAGAGTAAAAGCTGCTTGTTTCCCAACCAGCAACAGAATGAGGAGTGTTTAACTAGTTTTCTCTTACAACATGAAAGTGAAATCTCTTCTGCAAAAATATAAAACGTTATATTTTGTGAAATATAACACAGCTAATACCCAAAGCTGGATTCCAAATAAGGTTCTCCTAATTCAATACTTCACAACACTGAGTTATTGAACTGAACTGGAGTTCTGCTATGCCTAGAATAGATAATGGTATTCTATAACAGTATGTGTTAATGAATCTCATTATGAATTCTGAGCATAGTCAAAGCTTTTCCAAGGACTTGGTGGGGTCATTGCATAATAAGAGAACATGGATAACAGACTGTGTTCTGTTTCAGGGATAGCCACACAATGGTGCACAAATTGGTTCTAGGTGATTTGGTCATGTGACTAATGTCGCCAAATGGGAATAGGCTGAGTTTGTGGCCTATTCTGATCTACACCAGGGACTTGTGCTAATGGTGGGAAGGGTGTATGTGTCCCTACTGGCTAGAGTGTCCCAGCCATAAAGCCCAGTAGCCCTGGGTCAATAAGTTACTGGCTGGCTGCTGTCCGGTTGGCTAACCTTAGTTATCTGGGATACCTCTATTGATCGAAAGCTGGATGTGAAACCAATAAACCTGCCGAACATGAATTAAGAATTGCTATACTCAATGTAGTTACACTGACAAGACACAGCTTAGAAGTGGTAAGGTGGAGGCTGCAAATCTTGTGTATCCAGGAGACAAGATGGAAGACCACTTGGATTGGGATTGAGAGTCTACTAATCAGGAGGAGGTCAGATTAGAAATGGTGTGGGAATTGTAGTGAATTAGAAAATGCTAAAGACATTGAGGGATGTCACAGCAAGACTGTGATAGTGAGGAAAAGACTGCCTTCAGGCAGCAGTTACAGAACCTACAAGATAAAGTGGGACAATGTGAACTGGTGCTATAATGGGTGACCTGAATGCATATACCGGGACAGACAGACAGACCGAGAAATGAGAACTGCCTGGTTCCACATGGCAATAGGAATAAAGGAGGCCATTCTAGACTTCTGCATGGCAAATGACTTCATGTTGGCCAACACAATGTCTCAGCTAGAGACACAGTCAGAAGATCAAATACATGAGTGGTCGACATATAACTCAGGTAGACATCCTGGGGAAGAATCCATGATTACAAAGCCATCCCCAATGTAACAGTTGGACCACAGCATAAACCAAAATCAGCTGCAAGCAGAGGTCAGAGAAGACTCAAAGATCAAAAGGGACTAGGCTGAAGACTTGGAAGTTGACTGGCGAGAAAGCACAGAAGTTCAAGGAATTACTAAGGGCTCTAGCACCTCAGGAAGAAGAGGAAATAGGTGGGGCTGAAGAATGTCAGCACCTCAAAACACCATTTGCGAAGAATACAGAACTACAGAACAGATATGTAGCCAAGCCAGGTATGGTATTAAGGTACATAAGGAAAGCTGGTGGCAGAATGCAGAAGTCCAGGAAGGCATTAAAAGATAGAAAAAATGCAGGAAAAAGTAGTACTTTTAAAAATTTTCACCTTTGTGCCCCATTATTTTTGGCTTTGCCCAGAATTCTTACCTTTAGAGGTTAAGAAGTATGATAACAATACAACTTTTGACCTCAGATTTAACCTTATGCCTTAGATTTATTGATTTAATTTGGAGCTATTTAAGTGCACATATATTACTAAATAACAGAACTATGAAGGGCTAACATTTGATAACCTTCACATCTGGAAAATAAGAAAGTACTCCTTGTTTTGACACTGATATGATTTTTAAGAAGACATAAGCTTGTAAAATCAGAACTGTTTCACAAATCAGTGTGCTACATGGATTTTTATGTCTAGTACACAAAGAAAAACACTGACATATTATTAATTTATTTATACTACATACAGTATGTTTGTTTCATGTACTGCAATTATACTAAAACCATGTTGGCCAGCCCTGTGTTACTTTCAGGCTTTCATATTTACAGCACAGAGGACTAAGACAATGGGCACGATACCAGAAGTCCTGCTCTCAGTGTAAGTGACCACTTACACTGAAAGCAGGCTGAGAGCAGGTCATTTAGAATATGACCTTCAATGTAAGCTTGTTTATAGAAAGGTCTTACAGTGGCATAAGTCACATACACTGAGAGCAAGTCTTTTGGAATCAGGATAGACTTAAACTGAGAGCAACTCTTTTAGAATCAGGTCCAATCACTTCTACCTGGTAAACATAGGTATGAGGCCCACATTTACCTCTAACATATTGTGTGACTCTTCACAAGACATTTGACTGTAGTAAAACTTCTGGTTAACACATAAAAACTGACAGTTATGACTGCTGTGTCTTACCAGGTTGAAAAACAAATGTGTCACATTTTATATATCCATCCATTCACAACCTCTTTTCCCATTTTTGCACATGTTGTCAGGCTGTCACTTCAACAGTAATAATCATCTAGAGCAAGGATTCACACTGTCAGGTGGCTATATTTAAATAAAAGCAAAGCATGTTCATATTTCCTCATTATATTCAGTGACATCTTAACAACAATAACTGTTAGTGGGCATTGTCCCTTCATTAAAAAATCAGAAGGCTGTCGCTTACTGCTGTTTACATTTCTGACATAAAAATGCTAGAATTTTATTCCTCAGGTACCTAAGGCACATGTTTGTTTGTTCAGTCATCTCATTTGCTATACATTTAGCCATGCTCCAAACTGATGTGTGCAAACTTTTAACATTACAGTAATCTATCCACGCTACTGTGAATGAACTTATGTAAACAATGAGGTTCAAGGAATATTTAAGGTGTGCCTTTCAGTTTTGGAAGTAATATGTTTTGATGGTATACATTTTGCATGCTTTCAAGATAGTTCTGATGCTATTTTGGGAGCATACGACTTTATCTCAAACTTAGTTGTAGATTCTTCTATAACCTTGTTTGGGTATATTCCTGTTTTATGTATGATCCATCTTTGTGACACTGCTGACTAGAGAACATTTGTAATTTTCAGTGATTCCATTAGTGATAGAATCTGTATTTATATCTGTGCTTATGTGCATTTTGTATGTGTGCGCGCGCGCGCGCACGCACGTGTGTGTGTGTGTGTGTGTGTGTGTGTGTGTGTGTGTGTGTGTGTGTGTGTGTGTATGCATCTGGTTTGAGTGAATTGCAAATACATCACTTTCTGGGGATTCTACAGTGCTGGTACTGCATGTTAATATTGCCATGATCTGTCTCAGTTGCTGTGGGTGCTGTAATTCTGCTAACTCTGTAACACTGTTATTTGGAGACTGGTGCTACTTCACATCTTAAATGCTTTGGAATGGTACATTGCTGCCCTTTAGCATATTTTTGCAAGTTGCTAGTCTTGCTGTCATTTGTGGAACTGTTCTGCAAAGTTACACTCCTGTGGTTGATTGACACCTTATCCAGAGCTGGTTGTCTGCCTTATACCCAAAGAAATGTCTGGCTAGGCTCTGGCTCTCCTATGACCCTGAAGATAATAAAGTGGGTATCAGAAATGAATGACAAATTATATTACTGCACACGCTATAGCTAACCTCAAAACACTGAATACTAGGAAATGAAAAGTCACATGAACATTTCTCTTTTCTCCAGTCACCTTCATCACATTTCATGTCACAAAATGCCACACATCCACACCCACAGACATTCAGATAGGCACGGAGGAAAATCAAACACTAAACAATATTCCAGTGAATCTCTGACATGTTCCTTATAATTTTGTTTGTTTGCAGAGTTAAGCAAACTAGTCCATAACAGCCATGTTTCAGCCATGATCTGGTTGTATAAATATAAAAGTGATGTAACTTTTTAGGTTCATGGGTGAGTACTAATTTAACAGCCTTTGTAGGTCATTTTAAGTCTTGCCAGTTTCCCCCTGGTAAGAATTAAACCTTGTACCTTTTGTCTCTGAGGTAAACACCTTAACTATTATGCCAATCCCACTGGTATCAGGACTTCACAGAAATGACAAACCACAGAGATAGATAATGGCTTTAGGATAACTAAGAATATGGTATAAAAATACATTCCATCCTGCTCCGGTAACATGGACTCATTAATTCAGGCAGTATCAAACAATTACCAGATAATAATGCATGTAAAACTTATATTGCCTACATAACAATCTGAGTGGTCTGTGGGATGTTTTCTGTTTTCAAAGTCTGTAAAGAAACGTCTAGTAATCAACGGTTAATATCATAAACTGTAGATGAGGAGCTTGGCTCAGGCGATAATAGGAAAAAATTGGCTTTGTCTCCTAAAGTAACATATATAGTAAAGTATACATTCATGTTAGACAACACATTTACTTATGATATATCTCATGCATGTCTATTACATGGGTCTCTATCTTTTGTTTCAGTACAATATGCATTAAATATTGGGCCAGATTCAGAAAGTGTTGCTGTCAGTGTAAGTGACTTAACCTGATGTAAGCCTGTTCTTCTGATTCCAAAAGACATGTTCTCAGTGTACATGATTTACCTCTGTGTAAGGTCTATCTATAGACAGGCTTACTACAGGGGCCAGCTTCCAAAACACCTGCTCTCAGTGTAAGTGACTTACTTCAGTGTAAGGCCTGTCTATTGCAGGATTATTACATGGGCCAGCTTCCAAAACGCCTGCTCTCAGTGTAAGAGACTTACTTCAGTGTAAGGCTTATTTATAAGCAGGGTTATTACAGGGGCCAGCTTCCAAAACACCTGCTCTCAGTGTAAGTGACTTACTTCAGTGTAAGGCCTATCTATAAGCAGGCCTACACTGGTGGAGAGATACTGAAAGACCTGCTCTCGATGTACGTTGTCAGAATTAAGCCCTTTATGTTTGTGTTCTGCACTTCCTATGTAGTTATTTTACTGTAATGCAACTCAATACTTGGTATTTACCTTAGAACGCTGGTATAAAAGGGTAGGTGTCACAATTAAATATCACACTCAACAAAAGCATTATACAAACAGCTTCTATTATCTTGTTTAGTGTACCGCTGTGCTTAGGCTGGGTGGAGATTCAAAGAGTATAGTGTTAGAAGGGATTGCATTTGAGAATGGGATATAGCATGCTAGGTGTGATTTTCCAAGGAATAAACATACTAGATAATGCAGATGATTCTATTTTCGTCCTTCTGGCATATTTACTGTTTCTATATATTATAACATTTTATTGACTCTACTTAATTTAGTGTGTTTGTTATCCACAGTAATCTCACCAGACATGATGATGATGATGATGATGAAGATGTGCCAGCTGCTTTCCTACTCAGTGATCACCAGTACATATTTTCTGAGTTAGGATTTTGGAATTTTATCCTATTCCATGGAAACATTTGTACCAAAATGGATAGGCTTAGATCAGTATGCATCATGGAACATAGAGATAAAGGCTTTACCATGACCTCAGAATTTTAGACTGATTAGCGATCCAAGTGATGAAGGAGCCAGTAGGGGATGATGGGAATGAGTGTCTGACACCAGCTTGCCATCCACTGTAGGGCTAACATCCACTGGAGGGCTAACCCATTGCTTGCACTATATGAAGCATGGACATGTGCTTCTGCCAAACTGTGTTGACTCAGAAGCCTTCCTCTTGTAGGTGTGCAAAGATGCATATGCAAATGGGAAGGCATAACAAACCCTCACAATGGTGTGCTTGCATATAGGTTCATAGGTTCATAGGTAGGTACTAGGCTATCGGCCCTAGGGCCCATACAAGCCTAGCAAAAAAATGTACCCTGGCTTTCGCCACCCAAGAAAATTATTTTCCTGTGCCCCTGTCGAGCAGAGCCACAGAAATGATCCCCGGGGTGAATTTCCCATTTCCCATCCAATCATCAAGATTTTTCTTAAAGAGTGCTAATGAGGAGCTCTGTTTGACATAGATAGGTAGTCTGTTCCAGAGTATGGGAAGTCTCTGGGACAGGAATCTATCCCTCCAGCATGTTCTGTTTATTGTGGTGACAAGGTTTAGGTCCCTAGAGCATGTAGCTCGGAGGGATTGGGATTTCTTTAAGTGAAGCATGTCCAACAGCTCTGGGTTTGACATAGCTTTGTATGTTAGGCAGAGATCACCCCTGAGTAGGCGATATGCGATGGAGTAAAGCTGTAGTTTTTTGAGACGGTCTGCATAGGGCATCTGTTTGAGGCCAGTAATCCTCTTTGTGAGGTATTTCTGTGGTATTTCCAGTTGTTGTAGATGTCTTGTGAGGTACATACCAAAAGGGGCGTTGTACTCTATAATGGGTCTAATGAGTGATGAGTAGAGGGGAACAATGACCTCTTTTTTTCTGGATGAGAATCCTTTTGTGAAGAGATGAGCCACGTACAAGGATTTCCTGACCACTGTGGCGATGTGATTATCAAAGTAGAGACTACTGGCCATCTGTGTCCCAAGGTCTCTTATCACATTTTTTGCATTAAGTAGACTACCAGCTATGTGGTAGTTCATGGGTACAGAGTTTTTACCAAAGGGGATGACAATACACTTTTTGGCACTGAGCTTCAGGCCATGGCTTTGACACCAGGTATCTGTCTCAGTGAGGCCCTTTTGTAGTTTGTCCACATCGTTAGGAATTTTGATTATGGCTCCTAGTTTGAAGTCATCTGCAGACTTTGTTAGCCAAAGACCTTTTGTGTTGGCCTGCACTTCAGAGACGTAGATACCAAACAGAAGAGGACCCAGGACTGAGCCCTGTGGTACTCCACTTGTCACTGGTCTGATGTCGGATTTGGAATCCACTACTTTCACAGTGTGGGTTCTGTCCATGAGCCAGTTGGCAACCCATCTTGTGACATAGGGATTTATACCTAGTTTAGTGAGCTTATCTATAATTCCAGAGTGGGGGTTGGTGTCGAAAGCCTTGGTGAGATCTAGATAAGCTGTGTGAACCATTTTACCCTCATGTATGGCTTTGGTGACTGCTTCAAAGAAGTCAGTCAGGTTTAGGAGACATGATCTGCCTTTTACAAATCCAAACTTGGTAGGGTCCAGAGTTTGGAGATTACCAATGACTTTGTTTATGAGTTCCACAATGATATGTTCCATGGCCTTGCAGACCAGGCTCGTCAGGCTAATGGGGCGGTAGTTCCCGGGGTTCGTCGTGGCTCCCCCTTTGTGGAGTGGGATAACCGTCATGGTGCGCCATTCAGTGGGTACAAAGCCTGATGTGAGGCTATGATTGAACATGGTACTTGAGTAGGGTGCCAGCTCATTCTGTAGTTCATGTAGAACGCAGCCTGGGATATTGTCAGGTCCCATGGATGCTGTGTTCTTGGCTTTGGAGAGTGTGTTTTTTACCTGTGCAGCCGTGATTATAGGAACTTTGCATTCTTCCGGTATAGAGATGGGCCCTCTAGGGGGTGAGAGGGGGGTAAAGTTAGCACTGAACCTATCTGCTAGGATGTTGGCAATATCAGTTGGTTCTGTATATTTAGTGCCATTGTGCTGTAACTCAGAGCAGATCTGAATGTTCCCATTTAGATTCTTGACATAGCTATAGAATGCTTTGTGGTTGTCTTTAGAGTCAGTGGCAATTTTGTTTTCATAACTAGCTTTGGAGGATTTTATGAGGGATCTCAGCTTCTTACTGAGGTTGACCAGGGAGTTCCTCCAGTCATGGGATTTTACTCTTTTTTAGCAACAGTTTCTTTCTTCTGTTGTAGAGTTTGTTTATTGCAGAGGACCACCAGATTGGCTTCCTTTTTTGGAGGATAACATCTTGGTTCTATTAGGGATAGCATGATCCATGCACTCGTGTAAGTGCTTATAAAGTGCATTTTTGTAGGATTCGGCAGTCATACCTCTATTGTCCGTCTGCATGGGTGTCGCAAAGTTTGCCACTTCTGTCTTAAGAAGTGTGAAGTTGGCTTTGGGGGTGGGGGTGGGGGTGGGATGTGGATGTCTAGGCTGATTAGCTTGTGGTCGGATCTGACCAACGAGGAATTGACCTCTGGTGTGGAACACCGGTTTCCCATGCTGGTAATGACCAGGTCTAGGATATTGCTGCCCCTGGTGGGGGTGTGAATAAGTTGATCCAAGGCATTGGAATTTATGTATTCTAGAAAACGTTGAGCAAAAGAGTTGGTACATAAGTTTTCCCAGTTAATGGTGGGGTAGTTGAAATTGCCCATTATTAGGGTGTTGGGTTGTACCCTAATACTTTCCAGTGTATCAAGAAATGAGGAGTGTGAATCCTGGGGCATGGTGGTGGTCTGTAGCAAGCTACAATTTGGATTGCGGTCTTGCCCAGAGTTAGTTGCACTTGGATAATCTCGGATGCATTATGCTGTGCAACTAGCCTGGAGGTGTGTATACCCTTAATGAATATAGACACGCCTCCGCCTTTAGTGCTTCTTTCTGGGTTAGGTGGCCGAAAGGTGTAGTATGAATTGAAGCCTGGTAATGCAGGGGTGCTCACTGGCTTAAGAGTGTGGGTTGAACACCAAAAAAAAAGACAATTCCCTGAGGGCTGCCTAAAACAAATTTGCGTAATAATTGTTTTTGATTCCATCAAAGGAATAATTGGGAATGACCAATAGTGGTTGGACCCAGATGGCAAGGAAGCATAGAGAGGGTCACTTGAAAAATCACTTATGAGAAAAAAATTGACATCCTGACATATTCTCACAAATGTTATATACAGATAACAAAATGACATGGTAGTTTTAGTCATTGCTATTATATTTTCCTCTGAATGATCTGGAAGGGGGCATAGTGGTCTAATCCAACTGTATTGCATATCTGGTCATTGAGCTATAATCTGCTTTCTGTAATTTATGAACCCTGGTCCCACATGATGTTATTAAGCTGTGAGGAGTTCTGAATCATTTCTCTGCAATCACTTTACTGCATTTCTGCAGGGGTGTGAATCCAGGTAAATAGATGATACTTTTAAGGACAGACGCTGTTACTTCTCTTCAGAATATTAAACTTGGGCAGTGGTGATACTGTCGTGGGTCCATATTTTTTAGTAATACATGGAAGACACTTCTGACACTCTGGTCTATCTTTGTTCACATGTCAACATCTGAATACTATTCTTCCAGGAAGGGGTTGCCTGTCAGTTCTGAGAGACAAGGGATCCTCAGTCTCTTCACATACCTCTCTGTTAGAACCTCCCAAAGGACTCCATTCCTGGTCACTGTTAACAGTGAGTGACTAAAGGCAGTCTCTGCCAACACCCCTCATTGATCAATACAGATATGTTACTTCTTTAAGGCATAGTACACAAACACATGCTATGCCCCAACCATAGATTACATTATGGTGACTGTATTCTGCACCACAAATAAATCAATCTCCTTACCACATCTACTGACGTTCACTGGTTCTCATTTCATAGTGCACATGCACAGTAGGCCTGCCACCTTAGCATCCACACATATCCTCAGCCTGTCAGCTTACAACATGCATACGTATTATGTAGTGGCTCAGTACATACTGGACAAACATATGAACACTAGTAGATTGTGTAAAGATAGGCAAGAAGTGTTGGACATACAGGAAAGGGGCCATAAGTGTTCTGTTTTGGAGAGTAGTTACCACACCTATACTGTATTATTCTCCCAATCCAATCTCTTTAAGTTATTGCATTCAGGTAAAGTACAAAGTTACATGTCTTCTGTCTGCAACTAAGCATGGGCACCCTCTATCATGTCAACTAGAACTGAATTGGTAAAATCAGTCCTAGCCTTGGACTGTCAGTCCTGCCACTAGTGTTTGCTAAAAGTATGGATAGATGATAAATTAATTTCCCAATGATCTTCCCCTGGTCAATTATTTTTAATGACTGTCCCCTGGTCAAGTCCCTGCCTGATGAATTATCCTGAAGACACCCTGTGATAAAAGCTAAAGTAGCAAAATGGATCCTTCAAGGACTTTCCTGTATCGATACTACAGAAACTATTTCAAGCAGTCAGCCATTTCAAAATACAAGCAGTCAGCCATTTCAATATGCAAACTGTCAGCCATTTCAAAATGCAAGTGGTCAGCCAATTCAAAATAGCTTTCCTCTACAACAGAACCCTAAAACTGTTCAATGGAGGGGACACAAACAGCTGTCCTGACTTTTGAAATTCTTCTCTTTGGTCAGCATGGAGTTGTTTCTGCCCTCCCCAGGATCCATATGGTGTAGTAGCTTCTGCATTTTGAGAATAAACATGAAAGGAAGTCAAATAAATTGAACAACTAAATGCAAACTCTTACATAACCTTAACCATGAAGCTCAGGATGGTAAATAAAGCCACTCTGTGCTTATAAAACACCATACAAGAAAACATATGGAAGCCTTAAAATCTGTGACTCTCCTTGATGAAGTCATCATCAACAAAAACAGTCTTCTAGGTCAGGAACTGTAAAGAGTTAATCAAAGCAGTGCAAAGGGAACCTTCATCAGTATTTCTAGAATAAACAATGTCATTCTATTCAGTCAACCATTTTCCTGGTAAAACCATTTACCTTAACTTAAAAGGGAGGGAATCCTGCAAAGTGTTCATGACATATATGCTGAAAGGGCTGACCAATGCACTTCAATGGAGGAAAATGACCAAATATGACTTGCAAAATTGCTAGTACCAACGGAAGAAACAAACCAAGAACAAATGTAAAATTCCCGAGTGATGTGTAGTTCAGGAAATAGGCAGCAGATAATCCAAATAACTCAATCCACACTTTCATAAAAGTTTACATTTTATTAATTGAGTAAAGGAAATTGTGGAGGGCATGTTTTTATACTTTTTTTATACTATGCTTTTTCATTGTAAAATACCTTTTGTGTCATTAAAGTTTTTAAGCATATGTTATTTCTCTGATAAAATCGTTGTAAATATTGTTTGCATATCATTAGATCATTGTACAAAAACGGCTTGCTTTATAGGTTCATAGGTTCATAGGATGACACTCGGCTATTGGCCTGGAGGCCCTTATAAGCCTAGTCAAGAATTTCTTCCATGTTCCCACAAAGTCAGCACCTGTTTTCCCTGTCCAGCAGGGACACGGGTGGGATCCCAGGGTGTATTTCCCCATCCAGTCGTCTGGGTTCCTCTTAAAGAGGGCTATTGAGGTACTTTGCTTGACATGGAGAGGGAGTCTGTTCCACAGATGGGGGAGTCTTTGGGACACAACTCTATCCTGCCAACAAGCTGAGGCTTTGTGTGCAAGTTGCTTAAGTGGAGTTTGACTTAAGGATATGCAGCAACTCCATCAAGGCTGGGTCTGAGATGGCTTTGTATGTCAGACACAGGTCACCTCTGAGAAGTCTGTATGAGACTGAGTAGAGGGACAGGGCTTTTAGCCTATCTGTATAGGATAGGTGTTTCAGACCCTGGATTTTCCTGGTCAGGAACTTCTGTGGTCTTTCCAGCTGCTGCATGTGCTTGGCAAGGCCGAAGGGGGCATTGTACTCAGTAATGGGTCTGTTAAGGGAGGAGTACAAGGATGTTATGACCTCTTTTTCCTGGATGAAATACTCTTACTTTTGAGGTGGGCCATGTAGAAAGCCTTCTGTACAATGGAGGCAAAATGGTGGTCAAAAGTCTGGTTGCTATCAACCTGGGTGCCCAAATCCCTCATGATGGAATGCATGCTTAGTACATTGTTATTAATGTGATAATTAGTGGGGACATCATTTTCCTCAAAGGGGATAATGATGCATTTCTTGGCATTCAGTTTGAGGCCATGCTTCTAGCACTGGGCATTAGTTTGGGTAAGGCCCTCTTGGAGGATGTTCACATCACTAGGGAAATTTAAGACAGCACCCAGCTTGCAGTCATCTGCAAATTTGGTCAGCCACAGACCACTGGTTTTGACTTGCACCTCAATAAAGTATATCACAAACAGTAGGGGCCCCAAGAACAATCCTTCAGGTATACCACTCATTATGGATCTACTACTAGCGGTGGCTTCCCCTATTTTGACTGAGTGGGTTCTATCAGTGACCCAATTTGCTACCCATCTGGTAACATACAGGTTGATGCCTAGCTGGCAGAGTTTATCTATTATGCCTAAGTTGAGAATAGTGTTTAAGGCTTTGGTTAGGTCAAGGTAGGTGGTGTGCACCATCTTCCCCTCGTCCATGACTTTGGTGACTGCTTCGAAGAAGTTGACTAAGTTTAACATGCACGATCTCCCTTTGACAAAACCAAACTGTGTGGGGTCAAGCGTTTGGAGGTTACCAACATCCTTGTTTATAAGGTCCATGATAATGCATTCCATGGCCTTGCAGATCAGGCTAGTTAGGCTAATGGGCCTATAATTGCCTGGCTCAGTGGATGCTCCTCCTTTGTATAAAAGGATGGCAGTGGCTGTCCTCCATGCGGCTGGGATGAAGCCGGTGCACAGTCTTTGGTTCAATAAAGTGCCTAATGGAGCTGAGAGCTCATACCTGAGTTCAGGTAGGACACAGCCAGGGATGTTGTCAGGTCCCAAGGAGACTGTATTTTTTTGCCTTTGAGAGGGCATTAAAGACCTGCTCCCTGGTGATGCGGGGATGAGGGCAGGTGCTGGAGATGTTCTGTTTTCTGATGGAGGGAGGGTGGATGATATTTTCACTGAACATGTCTGCCAGCAGGTTGGCTATATCTATGGCTTTTGTGTATGTGGCATTCTAGATTACCAGTTCAGAGCAGATTTGGGTGTTACCTTTGATATTGCGGACGTATATGAAGAAGGCCTTGTAATTGTCCTTAGTGGATGTGGCCGATTTGGACTCGAAGTTAGCCTTAGATGATTTCATCAGTGACCTTATTTGCTTGTTCAGACAAAGGAAAGATTGCTTCCAACTTGGCACCTGCTCCTTCTTGGTCATGGACAGCAATTTTTTACAGGTTTACTCTTCCTTGGGGAAGATGATTTGATCCTGTCAGGTATTGCTGAGTCCATACAGCTATGTAGGTGCTCATATAGTTTTTTGGTGTAGGCTTGGACATTAGTGCTAGTTACAACTGAAGGGATGGTGGCTATGAAGCTGCTTATACCTGCTCTCAGAAGATTGTAGTCAGCTTTGGAAATGTCTTTTTGTTTGACCATGACAATGGGGGGGGGGGGTCAAGGGAGACAGTGACTTCGAAAGTGATCGCTTTATGGTCAGACCTTCCCAAGGAGGATGACACTGTAGGGGTGCTACAGTGGCTACTCATGTTGGTTAATACCAGGTCCAGGATATTTTCACCTCTTGTGGGGGTGTCGACCAGATGATCCAATGCATTGGCATTGACAAAGTCTAGAACTCTCTAGGTGTTCATGTTTGTGCCAGAATAGGTCTTCCACTCTATGGCTGGGTAGTTAAAATCACCCAGGATCAGGGTAGAGGAAGAAAAATACCTGTAACTGCCAAAGGTGAAACAGCAAAATGTTCAAAGTCTACGAAGTAAAATACTGTGACACCACCACAGAAAGCAACTGTTAAAATATCCTTTAATGGTTGATGAAACAAAGTAAGCGTAATGGATCCGATAAAAATCAATGTTGATTTTATCGTATCCATTAGGTTTACTTTGTTTCATCAACTATTAAAGGATATTTTAACAGTTGCTTTCCATGGTGGTGTCACAGGTTCAGGGTAGAGGGTTGAATCTTGATGGATTTAAGTAAGTCCAGATAGATGGAGTGAACATCCAGAGCTATGGTTGGGGGTCTGCAGCTAGCTATGATTTGAATAGGTGTTTTGTCAACAGTTAACTGCACTTGGAGTGTCTCCTGTCTGTTATATAGTTTTACCAGGCTGGAGGTGTGTATGTTTTTGATAAATATTGAAACTCTGTCTCCTTTGGCTTTGTAGCACTCCATTTGGGGTCTGAAAGTATGGTAGGATGAGTAACCTGGTAAGGCTGGGGTGCTCTCTGCAGCTTTTAACCAGGTTTCAGTGGCTGTGCAAATGTCAGCATATTCCAGGGCAAGGAATGCTTGCAATGAGTGCAGTTTCATGCTGACTCCTATCATTTAGCAGCATGACATTTAAATTTCATTTAGACGAATTTTTCACATTGGTAATTTTGTGCTCATGACTCTACCTAAAAAAGGTACTATGGGGAAGGCAAGAGCCTTTGCCAGAAGCCTGAAGCCCAGGGGAAATGGATGAAGGCCATCTCTGGCAAAACATCGTGGTCTGTCAATCATGTCCTCCCTGGCTTTCAGGTACTGGATCCCCTTGGAATGACACCAGAAACTAAGCCAATTGTTAAAGTCAATCATTTTCTGTTTGTATTGAGGCATCATTCTGGGTGATGGTAGGATGCTGCTTAAGGCTAGGGACATACCTGCCTGGGACACATATTCATTGAGCTCATTCATGTCTCTCTTCATGTAGTCCAGAGAGGTATGTCTCAAGTCATTCACACCAACATGGACTATGACAGAGTCATAACAGTACCTGTTGTTAAGAGACTTGAGTGAGTGCATGATATGGCGGATTCTAGCACCTGACAAGAAATTTACTGTGACCTTCTCCTTGTCTAGCCTGGTAAAGGGCACAATTGCATGTCTCATGATAGAGTCTCCTATGACTAGTATGTTGGGTTTGTGGCTGGGCCTTAGAGGCTGTAAGACACAGGCATGTGTACTGTGCTTGGTACTGTGGGTTGTGATGTGCGTCTGTGTGTTTTTGTTTCGGAGGTATCTTTTGTTTAGGTATGTTTTTGTTGAAAACCCCTTGCATACATAGGAGTGCATTGTACAGGTGCGGGTGGTGTTAGAGGTGTGGTGTTTGTAGTGTTTGGGCAGACAACCTTTTCAGTGCCAGTTGTACTGGCTTGTGACTCAGACAGTAAGGATTCTAGGTTCTTAATGTAATTGCATCTCTCACATATTGTGTTCCTAGGTGGTAGTGGTAGAGGATGGTCTGTGTACATGAGGCAGTTGCTACACTGTCTCAGGATGCCCATATCAACCAGACTAACAGGAGAAACCATAGCAGATTGTGAATCCATGGTTGTCAGAATCTGTGGAAGAGAGGTCAGAGATACTAGAGTGGGTATTATCTGAGGAGAGTATATATTGTTGTGTGTATGGCTGGTTAAAATCAATATAGTAGCTGCAAGGGAGGGCCTCACACAGGAGTACTGTCAAGGGAAAGAATGCACCTTAGATACTTCACAATGGGTTAAAACAGTGCCGCAGTGGTGTGTGAAATGCAAACAAGCACAAACCTGTGCAAACGTGGGGTTTAATTACCACAAAAATGAAAGTAAAATAGAAACACTGGAATTGATCAGTCATCCCTTGTGCCTGAGCTCTTAGCTAAACACCCTATGCCAGACCAGTTCCAACCAGTTCACTTACTTCTACTAAGTGCAGGCTGGCCCCAGCCACCACAAGATGGCATAGCAGGAAATGCCGAAATCACACAAACAGATCTGGATACAGCAAAACCTGTAACCAGACTATGCTAAAGACATTTAAACTCTGTTTAGGTTGATTTAACACAGGAGAGCCGATACACACTTAAATATAACTGTAGCAAACAAGAGCAAATTGATTTAAACAAATTAACCAATTAACCAATAAAAAGCTCAAAACTGAGCCATGTTCCAGTAACCTTCACTCATACGAGTTCTAACTGCACACTCCTACCACTAGGGTGCAGGGGAGCCATTTCCAACAAAAGATGGCCTGGTTTAGTGCTCAAGTTATACAAACAGAGTTAGATGCAGCAGGTCTGAATCTAGTCTATGCTACAGCAAACAAGGTACACCAATTTCAGAAAGAAATAGGTCAAATAAGCAGGGACAGTAAGCATTCAACCCGCAATTCCCAGCTCAGAAGGGCAGAATCTACCCTTTCCTCCCACAAGAGTGTAGACCACAAACCTTCTTAATGCAAAATAACTGGCCTGAAGCTGAAGTGCTTAAACCAGAACTAAGACACTTTTAGAATAACAGACATGCTAAGCATTCAACCAGCAATTCCCAACTTAGAAGGATGTAAGCTACCTCTCCCACCACAAGAGTATAGGCCACAAATCTTCCTAATGTGAGACAACTGGCATGAAGCCCAAGTGCTTAAACCAAAATGCTTAGAATAGCATGTACAATTTAATCAGGCTACTAACAAGCAGTAATAAATGCAATTGAATAGTTTTAAGAACAAGCAGCAAAAGCAAAATAAAGTAATAACGTAGGAATAAACACAAATACAGTAAAATCTGATGAATAAAGTGCAATTTATTTAAGTGGGAAGGGATGAAATAAGATAATACAAGGTTGAGAAAATAAGGTTATGGGCCTTCCCAAATGATCTCTCTCTACTCAGTAGAATTAGCTGATGAGATGGGATTGGAAGGTGTGTCCAAAATGAGATTTATAGTAGGTGTGAGCAACTCAAAAGCCACCAAATTTAAGAACACAACAAGGTGGGTGGGACAGGAAAAACGCAGCCACAGATCAGCAATATTCAGAGCAAGCAGGCCAACAAGCAGGCCAAACAAACACTTCAGCTAAATAGAGATATTTATTATGTACTATTTCATGTTATGTAGTCCCCTTTAAATAGGGAAGTTTGTTAAGGTGCACTGTGATATGTAATCATTTGAATGTGATTGGTGGAAATGTGATTTGAAGGGGTATTTAAATGCTGGGTTTGGTTAGTAAATTTATTCTGAGGAAGTTTCTTTATTACAAGAAATGAAAGAGCTCAATTCATAAAATATAAACTTTTTTGGGAGTGTGGACTTAGTTATTTGGATTATCTGCTGCCTATTTCTTGAACTACACACCATCAGGGAATTTTGCAAAATTGGTCAGTAACTTTAAAACCTTAAGCAAATCATCTTGTTGTGATAACAGGCTCTTCTTCTGGCACCATTGTAAAACAATCTCATCCATGAACAAATAAGGCTCTCTAATAGTCTACAAAAGGCCAAGTTTGAACTCTAAAACTCCAACAGCTCCAGTTTTACTAACGAGTAGACTATTCTCATCCTTTTGTAACTAGACAGTTTCAGAACCACAATTCTCCCTGTGTCAATCATTATATAATACTGTTAACAAGTCACATGGTCAAACCAAAAGGAAATCAACTGACAATCACCATAACAACTAATATACAGAATGTTTAAAGTTTTATGGAAAGTAAAAATGAGGATGAAAATGGAAGTATATAAAATGCAACCATTAAATACAATATAAAATGTATTAAGTAGCTACATAAAGCTAAAACAGTTTAAAATTTTGCTGCTCATAATTTTAGAATGGAAATTAGGAAAATGTTGCCATTAATTTTAGGGATATTGTCTACTGCTAATCTGAGTTGGTAAAGCAGTTCCTTGTATTCAAAGCTGTCTTCCCTTAAACCATCCAATGGATTTGTCTTCTCTTTTTCAAGCACCAAAGACAAATCAGTCAGATTTGGTACAGCAACTCTTGTGTTTACTCAGAGCACTTTTAGAATTGCTCATTATGTCATATACATACTCAGAGATCCTTTCCCTCAGGTTCATAAGTAAGTACTAGGCTTGATGTCCTTGTTGACCATTTTAAGCCTAGCCAATTTTCCTTTTTGTGCTGGAAATAACTTATCCCATTTTGTTATATATCATTCTTACCTATTCAGTGGTCAATAATTATGTATTACATCTAATGAGAATAACTGGGATCATACCATAACTAATTTGAGGGGGCCCAGGCCCACGCATGGGATAAAGCATTTAGGAGCTACCTGTATCCATAAGTAGTACAGGGGGCAGTCCTAGGGTAACTTTTCTGTTTCCCATCCACAGAACTAAGTTGCACTTGAATATGGACAGGGATGACATTTTCTTTATGTGGATAAGGAGTCTGTTCCACAGCAGTGGTATTCTTGTGAGATATACCTATCCTCCAAACCATTCTGTTGATGTTACAGAAAAGGTTTAGATCCCTAGACTGAGTATTTCTGATGCCATTTGACTTGATGATGATGCACAGTAAATTCATCAGTTTTATTTTTACAAATGTAGAATGACTCACAAGTTTTGCAAAGATCAATGTATACCACCCCCCGTACCATAATTATAACAGCCAACTGATCAAAAATGGGGTGCTCAACTGTTATCATGATGTCTCCACCAAAAGTATATATAGTCAGGACAAACATGTCCCCACACTTATAAATTAAATGTTTGCGTCTGTTAGATGGAGTTCTTTTTTTTTTTTTTTGATTTGCCTCAGAAAAGCCTGTGAGATTTTCCCTATTTGTAAACAAAATTTTGTTGCTTACCAATAAACCCAAAAATAATAGTTTTACAGGGGAAGACACTTTCCAGTTCTTTACACTGATTTGTCTAACAGGAAAGCTATCAGTATGTGACAGAGTCACAGAGCATCACGGCCTCTCATCTGGTATGTTTAAAGTACTGAGTCCCATTCGAAGTAAAGGGAGTTATTTTTGTTTGGCCTGTTTCACATAATTTCAGATTAAATCCCATTAATAGATATGGTAGATATGCCCTTTGCTTGATCACACCTCTTAACTTACTCATTTCACTAATAAAGACTGTGTCATCCAAAAACATGCCTGCCGACTTAAACATTAGGCCTTTGACCAAACGTCTTTTTTGAGGAAATGGATGGCAGCTGTCAAAGTGCATATCAAAATTTGAAAACGTTGGCTTTTGGTAAATGTTAGAGTGGCACTCATCATTACCTTTGGAAATTGTCATATCTAGATAGTAAAAGTTCATGCATGCCTTCAGCACTAAAACATGCTCATACCACTAAGTGTCCTTCAAATACAAGTAGCACCAAAATGAGCAGAGAAAAACAGATTTCCTTAGTCAGATCAACAGTCTGCAACTTCTACTGTGAAATCTCTAACCATGTTAGAGTTGCATATTCTTTTTATTCAAGACCCTGAGAAATGTGATATGAACTGAACAGTGAAAAAAAAAGAGCTGTGTTGATTCTGGTATCATCCAGGTATTCCAAATAGTGTGTTTCATCAAAAAGGCGAAGAAAAAGACATTTATTTGAATTTTGTTTGGATAGTTCACTTGCACTTAAAACGTCACCTGTACTTTAATACAGAGTTATTGCACTTTTCATATTCATTTTTCAATTAAGTTAATTGCCTGCATTTTCAGCTTGGTTTGATACCAAAGGCTTGACATTGGACTCGCAGTAGTGGCAGTAATATGATTCACTGCAGGATCTGTGCCTCATAAGTAATATTTCTACTACTTTTCTGTTAAAAGTACATTTGTAGTGCATTCAGTATGGTTTAGTGCCACAGACTTGTAGTTTGGATAGCAACAGTGGCAGTATTGTGAGTTACTGCAGGATCTATGTCTCATACATAATATTTCTATTGCTTTTTGCCAAATAGTTGGTACATTCAGTCTGATCTACTCCATCGACTTGTAGTTTAGGTTGCAATAGTGGCAGCTGTGTGATTTACTTCAGGATCTATTCTACATTCATCTCTTTGTATCAAAAACTCTTTTGGAAAGCTTGTAATTCTGATCAATGTTGCCTGCTATAGTGCCGTGTGTTTGATAACCTCCTGCTGCTTTCCCCAACCTGTTTGATACATCTTGTTGATTTGCCAGCCTCCTGCTGATGCAGTAGTAACCTGTATGTTACATTAGTTACCATGTCTGCCCTTAAGTGAAAATCAAAATTGCTTGAAATTCTAGCCCACCTGTGACACATCCTTGCAATTTAGATTTGTGAGGGAACTGGTTTGTTGCAAGCTCAGAATTACAGAGCTCCATTGGCTTGAGGCTTTTTGCTATTTTTGATTGGTTTCTTCGTAACTTAACAAAGAATTCAAGAATCTTGGAAGCATGGTATGCCAAGAACAGTTAAGAAAAAAGCTGCACTGATGTTGGCATCCTCCATGCATTCCAAACAGCATTTTTCATCAAAAAGAAACTTGCTCCATAGTGGGTTGTCTGTGCAAGAACTTTTTCTGTTTAAGATGCCTTGACAAAATCTAACAGACTCAATACTCTAATCTATAGCTAAAGGAATCTGCATTAAATACAACTAAGATACTTTGTGTTGCAGGAAGTTGAGGCTGGGATATCATTCCTCCTTGCTCTAGAACTCCCTCACCCCCAGTTTTAGTAGTCTCCCTAAGTTTACTAAACCAACAAGTTATGTCAACTGATAGCAGTACCCCTGCACACTGGAACAAAACCCAGGTGCCACTCCCATTCTTAAATCACTCCTTTCAAAAAATGGACCAGCAGTTTCCCACAATTTTTATAGCCAGCATGACTGAGATGGGTATCTTGAGACAATGCAAGAACTGGCTCATGCTGTCTATCAATCACCTAATAGTCAAACAGCATAACCCAGTATGAGTAATGAACATATATAATGTAATTGGAGGCCAGAATATTACATACAAACAACTCAGACGCCAGGATCATCAGCAGTAGATCATGCAACACACCCTGGCACAATCCATCATATGCTGAGGTCCTTAAAATCAATTTAGCCAAACCGCAAATACCTCCAAGACAAAACAAAGTCATGAAGCATCATATGCAACACTCTTAGTCTGTGAAGTCTAGCACCTCACACAGCAATAGGAATCCCAAAATCATGGATGATAAGCCCATAAGACATGCAGCTATCCAGCCTAATATTCTAGTCAAAGATAACTTCATGTAAGGCATACAGAGGTATCTCTTATCAGGCTGAGTATGGAAAGAGTGACAAGTCAGTTGCTTGCCTGATACCAGGATTAGTCAGATCACGCACAGACTCCGGTGCTTGACTGATAAGTACCAGTATTGATCTGTTGTAGTTCATGCTGATGTCGATGACTTGAGGTGTACCTCACTAGACTATTTGAAGACAGACATAATGTAGCTCTTAGACTATGTGTCCAAGGAAGATTTAAGCCTATCATTGGGCAGCATTCTACCTTTTCTAAGGATGATGCTACAGTATGAGCAAAAAATAATTAATTTCAATAACTGCCTTAGCTTTTGGTGTCATTCAAAGGGGGTATAATATTTGTCAGCCTGAGAGGAGATGATTGACATCCCATACTGCTTCACCAGGGATTGTCTGTACCTGTTCCCTCTAGGCTTTTGAATATTGGCTGAGAAATTGTCCATCCCTATAGTACTTTTTTAGGCAATGCCAACCAGATCAATCTACCAACATAATGGAAAAAGCAAAGGAGAGCAAGAAGTGCAATTGATCAATGCTAAGAGTCTAAACAAGAAACTCCACTCCCTACAAACTCTCCTTGCATTGGAGGAAGCTGGTGTCTATGTAGTGACCAAGACATGGTTTAAATCAATGGGCAGTACTCCAGCTATGCAGGGCTGCAATGCATACCACATATTTAGATCAGCCACTATGCAGGTTGGTAAAAAAAAGTTAAGTTGCTTCAGTCTTTGTCAAGAACAGACATCAGGGCTGGTCAAGTAGCATGATGTATTAGATCTCCTTCATGTCAAACTCAGCAATAGTAAAGTCCATTACCACGTTCTAGCTAGCTAGCTATATAACTCCATCTATGTCCCAAGACGGACATGTCATACATTTCCAAGAAATGGAGTCACTCGGCATTAAACCTAATTCCATTTTTCTTGGGTGGCTTTAACTATCCAACTATAGACTGGGAGGCAAACACAACTAATGTGCTAGCACAAAGATTTCTTGACGTTGTCAATGCAAATACTTTGGAACAAGGAGTCAGAGTAGCCACTAGGGGAATTGACATCCTGGACCACATTCTTACTAATGTAGGGGAAACCTGCTCCATTCCTTGAGTGGCATCACCACTTGTCAGGTCAGACCTTAAAATTATTACTCTTGAAATAAAACTGAAATCTTAGATGCCAGCTTTTCCTGGTACCTTTAGAAATTTCTCCAAGGCAAACTTTCTACTTCTAAGTGATACTCTGGCGAGGTTTAAATTCCCCCAAACCCAGAAAATTCTACTCTTTATGTAGGAACATATACTGCTGTCTTACACCAGCATGTCAACAACTGCATAGATGTAGCTGTACATTGTAGGATTAAATACAGGGAAAGTCCCCAAAACAAATTTCCATGGCAAAAGCAAAATATAACTAAACTCTATAATAAAAAGAAGAAAATTATCACCATAAATAAGAAGATTAACACCCAGCATACTATAGCCACTATCATTAAAGAATAAATAACTCAGGAACTTGATTAAAACCACCAAAGCTAAGTTTGAGACAAAAATAGTTACTCAAGCAAAGGATAACCACAAGCCCTTTTTATCCATGTTCACAATCTCAAGTGCTCTACACAGCAATGTACTGAACTGATTCTGAATGACACCACCTTCACTGAATATGAAGATGTAGCCAGTCTGCTGGCTGATAAATTCAACAACAACTTCAGTCATATGTCACTGTCTGTGATCTCACAAGCAATACCAGGGACTGATACACCCCATCTAATACACAGGACCAAGTACTGAAAGCACTAAGGCCAAACATACTGCATAAATGGGTCCTGACAATATCTCATGATGTATCTTGAATAGCATGACCTATCTATAAACCCTAACAACACTGTTCAATCTCAGCCTCCAAACAGGCTTTGTGCCAAGAGAGTGGAAGACAGTGACAGTTATACCCCTGCACAAGGGAGGACCTTCCATTGATCAGGGTAATTATCAACCCAAGTCTGACCAGCCTCACATGTAAAGCCATAGAAATACTTATCATGGAATTAATCAGTAAGGGTATTTGGAGCCAACAAACACTGGACCCATCCCAGTTTGGCAATTGCAAAGGCAGATCATGCTTACTCAACCTGGTGGACTTCATAGGTTTATAGGTTCATAGATTAGTACTAGGCTAACTGTCCTTGTGGACCATTTTAAGCCTAGCCAGTTACCCCATGTGAGAGTCAAACCCTGCACTGTGCACCTTTTGTTTGTAAGGTAAACACCTTAACCATCATGCCAACCTCCCACTCCAGAACCCATGACCCTGTGCACAACAGTCAGAGCAATGTACCACTACACCACCTGGCTCATTGAAAAAGTCACCAAAGGAATGGATGATAGTAAGGTGGTAAACACTGCTTATGTTGATCTGGCTAAAGCATCTGACACCATCACCCACTCAGGCATAGTGGAGAAGCTCACCAAACTAGGAACAAGCCTCTATGTCACCAGTTGGGTTTCCAACTGGCTGATGTATGGGACACAGGAAATCAAGGGAGGGGAGGCTACCTCCACAAAATAACAAGTCACCAGTGGTGTCTCACAATGGTCTGTGCTGAGGTCTCTCCTGTTTGGCATCTACTTCTCCGAAGTAATGGCAAACATAAAGGATCTCCCACTGTCCAAGTCTATGGATGATTGCAAGTTATTAGCATTTATTTAATCCCTAAATGACTCAGCTATCCTGGAGGAAGGCCTATCCCAGACAAATAACTGATGACAGAGTCATAGACTAAAACTAAATTCCAAAAAGTGCATTAGTGTACCCTTTGGGAAACTGACTACCCAGTGAAACTACCACATTGATAATATGCTCCTAAGAGTTGACACAGTAGTTCACGACTTTGGAACATATGTGGAAAGTGATCTATTATTTTAACAACATGTGTCCACAGTAGTAAGGAAATCCTTCTGTATTGTGCAGCTCATAAGAAGAGAGATCACATCTAAATCCAAAGATGTCATTGTCTCACTCTACTCAGCCCTTATCGGGCCAATAATACAGTAAAGTGTCCCCTTTGGCAATTATCTGGCAAAGCACATGCAACAACTTGAATGCCCTCAGAGGTTTCCTACAAAGAGAATGCAGGGCCTAAAACACCTGTACAACACAGACTACCTTAAAGCACTGTTGCTATACTTGGCATCTTGTTGACTGCTGATAGGAGATGAGAGGATGGGGATGCTGGTAAACAAGAAGTTATGTACTCACCATAACGTTCGATGTCTGTAGTATATCTCGCCTCACATTCTTACCCGTGGGTTCGGAGCTGAATGTCGGCTCTGACTCGGCCATACTTTAGCTCAAAGTCTTTCTATTGGCTGGGCTAAGATGGTATATCATGCTGCACTGCTCTCTATCCCCAGATCTAGTTTTCTGTGAGCACCAGCACTCACTCTCCATGCATAACAACACCTAAGGAAGGAAGAACAAACCAAGAATGAAGGGAACTTTGGAACCAGGCCTAACCTCCAGATTCTCCAGGATGGGGGAAGGTGGGGGTAAGTAAGAATGTGAGGTGAGATGGACTACATACATCGAACGTTATGGTGAGTACATAACTTCTTGATGTTATGTAGTCCAATCTCTCCTACATTCTTACCCATGGGACAGCATCCCCAGCACCTAAATCCTGGGAGGCTCAGTGGAAAATACTCCTGAGCACTGTGGAACCAAAGGAAGACCTGCCTCTAGATACCACATCTAACATGTAATGAGTAACAAAGGTGTGAGGAGATGCCCAAGTAGCCGCAGCGCAAATATCATACATAGACAATCTGGCCTGAAAAGCTGTAGATGTAAATACAGACCGGGTAGAGTGAGCCTTCACTCGGAATGGTAAATCTCTTCCCCATGAAGTAAAAAATGAAAGAAATACAACTGGAAATCCACCTGGACAACGTGACTTTGGAAACAGGAGATCCAATTCTGCTTTCCGAAAATGAAACAAACAACTGATAAGATTTTCTGAGGTCCTTTGTTCTGTGCAAATAAAATCATAATTGTCTGTGTACATCCAACTGATGAAATTTGAATTCTGCCTTGTTCAAGAACTGAGGAAAAAACACTGGTAATTCAATGGATTGGTTAAGGTTACTAACTGATGCTACTTTGGAAAGAAAGGAAGGATTCAGTCTGAGAGAAACCCTGTCCTTATGAAAAAATCAAATAAGGTGGTTTGATTGATAAAGCTTGAAGCTCCGAAACACATCTGGCTGACGTGATGGCTACCAAAAAGACAGTCTTCCAAGTTAAGAATTTTAAATCACAAGTGACTGCAGGCTCAAAGGGGGGTGAAGTAAGACACTGTAGAACAAAGTTTAAGTCCCAAGGCATAACAGGTTCAGAAACAGGAGGATGAAGCAACAAAGTGCCCTTCAGGAAAGCCTTTCAGAGTCTATGTGCCATTAGACTAGGTTCGTCTGTGACATGAAAGGTAGAAATCGCCGCCAACTGGACTTTAATGGTTGCGGTAGCTGATCCCTGGTTGAAAAGCATAGAAAGGAACTCCAATACTGACGAGATTGGAGCTGTGTAAGGATCAATCTTTTTGGCATGTGCCCAGATGGAAAATCTCTTCCATTTGCTGTAATAAATCTTCCTGGTTGAAGGCTTATGAGAGGAAGATAGAATATGAACCGCCTCCGGTGAAAAATGGTGAAGCCTAATGACGGAAGTGGAGCAGCCAAGCTGTCAACCGGAGGGTCCGAAGAGAGGGATGGAGCTGCCCTGACATGTGAGTCAGTAAGTCTGGTTGTGGGTCCAGAATCCAAGGAGCGTCCATGAGATAGGGATGGAGAAAGGGGAACCAAATTTGATGAGGCCAGTGTGGAGCAATCAGAATCATTTTGCTTCCCAAGGATTGCGCTTTCTGAATAACCTTTGACAGCAAAGGAACTGGAGGGAAGGCATATAGTAGACCTGAGGGCCAATCATGGACTAGACCGTCCCTGGGTGACTCCCCCTGAGGGGGGATAAGGGTGAAGTAGCTGCTGCATTTGGCATTGAGGGTGCTGGCAAAAAGGTCGTAGCAAGGCTAACCCCACCTGCTGAAAATCTGCTCCGTAACTTGACAGTTCAGGGACCACTCGTGAGGCATCAGAATAGCTCTGCTTAACCTGTCTATGATCACATTGGACTTCCCCAGAATGTGCGTTGCTACCAGAAAATGTTGGGAAGACACCGACCACTGCCACACTCGCATGGCCTCTCTGCAAAGGGGGTATGACCTGGTTCCTCCCTGTTTGTTCAGATACCATACCACCGACATATTGTCTGAGAGGATTGCAATAGTCCCGAGAGGAAGAAAGCTCTGAAGTGCTTTCAACACTAGTAGCACTGCTCTCATCTCCAGGACATTGATATGCAGATGCATTTCGTGCTCTTGCCACGTGCCTTGGACTGTCCTGCCTAGATAATGCCCCCCCACCCCATCTGAGAGGCATCCGTGGTCACCAACCGCAGGCAAAGGAACGAAGGGCTTTCCTGCATTGAGGTTGTCGGTGTGAAGCCACCAACTGAGATCCTGTTTGCACCTGTCTGTGAGTAGAATAGAGTGAGAAAGTGGAAGACGTTGAAGAGACCACTGGGTGAAGAGTAGCCTCTGAAGGAGCCTCATATGTAACCTCGCGAGGGGGACTAACATAATCGTAGCAGCCATCGTCCCCAACAATTGGAGGGCCAATCTTGCCTTCACTCTTCTCAGAGGGAGCAAGGCGTGAACCTGTTGCTGTAGGACTCCGATTCTTTCCTGTGGTAGAAATGCCCACATGAGGATGGTGTCTAATTTGGCGCCTATAAATGTGACATGCTGCGAGGGCAACAAGGCAGATTATTCCCAGTTCAAGGTGATGCCCATCTGTTGGCATAGGTTGATAGCAGCGTCTCTGGTCTGAAGTAGCAGATGCCTGGTGGTGGCAGTAAGGAGCCAGTCATCCAGGTATGGAAACACTTGGAATCCCTGACGTCTCAAGTGAGCATTCACCACTGCCATGCATTTGGTAAACACTCTGGGGGCTGTGGTGAGACCAAAGGGCAGGGCTCGAAACTGAAAGTGACTGGCTCCCAGCTGGAAGCATAGGTGACATCTGGATGCCCTGTCCATCTTTATGTGGTAGTAAGCATCCTTGAGGTCGATGGAGCACATCCACACTTCTTTTCCCAACAATGGGAGAACAGATTGCAACGTGACCATTCGGAACTTGGACTTTTGCACATGGGTGTTCAATTGGCTGAGATCCAAAATGGGTCTCAGGTCCCCTGTCCTTTTCAGCACCAAAAAGAATCTGGAGTAAGTCCCTAATCTGATCTGGTCTGAGGGGACATGTTGGATGGCTCCTTTTTCTAGCAGCTTTGAAAATTCTGAAACTGCTTAATCCCTTTGACTGGGTGGAACATCCAGGATTTTCTTGATTGGAGGGGGAGTTGATGAGAAGGGAATGACATATCCTCCGGAAATTATTCGTAGAACCCACTGGTCCTGGGTGATATCTTGCCAGGCCTCCAGGTATAGTGAGATTTGACCCCCGACTGGCTCCAGAAATGCACAGTTGGGCCTCCCATCAGGAGCACTGGTAGGGAGAACCACAAAAGGAATACCGGTCTCCCGAGTTGCGAGGGCCTCCTCTGCCCCTAGGGTGGTGTCTACCCGAATAATCACCCCCTCACCTGCCTCTGGAGGGGGGATCACCTTGTGCAGCAGGAAAAAACCTCTGTGATTTCTTGAACCACATCTTTACAGCCCTCTGGGCCTCGGGATAAGGCCTAGAGGGAAGGGAAAAATGAACTCCTATGGCAGATAGAGTTTTTCCCACTTGCTCACACCTAGTGAGAGTGTCTTTCACCTTGGTTCCGAACAAAGAGGAACCATCAAACGGGGCATTGGTGAATGTAGACTTTAAGGCCTCCGTGAAATGACAAAGGCGCATCCACGCATGTCTCCTAAGAGTGACTCCTGAACTTGCTGCCCTACTCGCTCCCTTGGCTGCGTGAGAGATCAGCCTCATAGAGGAGTATGCAATAGAATTGAGGGTAAACATCTGAGCGTTGACCTTCTGAGCCACCGCCTCAGAAACGTTACCTGTTAGAGTATCTCCAAGCTCCTTTAGGAGATCTCTCTGGAGCCGTGTAAAGTGTGATAAGTAATTCAGTGACCACAAAGTAAATGCCGCTGAAAAAAACTTATGATTCCTGTACTGGTCCATAGTCCTAGACTCCTTGTTAGGGGGATGGACGGTGGAAGAAGTCTCACCTAATTCCTTCTTGGTGGCCACTGCCACCACCATGGCATCCACAGGGACTCCCTTGGATAGAAATTCCTTATCAGGAGGGGCAGACAAAAATGTATTGGGTCTCCTGGGGACTGCTTCCACAGAGTCAGGGGTTTCCCACACCCTTCGACAAACCAGATCCAGAAGCTCATCGAAGAGTGGAGATACCCAGGAGGTGGAGGGCTGAGCACCAAAGGCCTTCAGGAACACTAACTCCTCTTTGGAGGGGGCTTTGGATGGCCAGTCACCTCTTTGCTTCAAAATCTCTAGGATGTCAGAGAAAGAAACACCCTCAGGGGATGACTTGGGGGACCCCTCCAATTCCTCGAGGTCGGTGTCTGATGTGAGATACTCATCTTGGGAATCTATGTGCTTCCTCTTGCATGTTCTCTTTCTGGGTGGCTCCTCAGGCAAAAACACTGATGGGCCCTCAGAAATATGGGGACCACTCATGAGGGTACCCTGAGGTCTTGGGGCTCCGCTGTCAAGAGATAGAGGGCACTCAGAGACCTGCACCGGTGCTGTTGGGGACAGAGTGACTGAACCATATGATGCCGCTGATGATCTGGCCAGCGTGCTCCGCATGGCATCGAAAGCTGGTCCTCCCGGGTCCGAAGATTGACCAGCCTCCAAAGCTGAGACAGGAGTCAGGCTTCCCCATGCTGAAGCACCGAGAGGGAGACTAGGAGCCGAGAGATGTCCCGAAGCCTCTCCCTCAGGTCAGAATGAGGAATCCTGAGTCCTGAACCCCGTGGGCGGTGCCGACGGGGTCAGAGCTGATGTCATAACTGATAAGCCAGGAGGGGCTGTCAGAACCGACCTAGGGACATTGCACAGAGCCAAACACTCTGGATCCAAAAGCTGAGATGTAATCGGAGGAGGAAGTATCGATGTAGGTAGAGGGACAGGCTCCGGAGCCAACTGGGTTGGAGCCAAAAACAAATTTGCCAGTACCGGTGACTGAAGAAGTCTCTGCACCACTCTATCGACGTCCACATCCGATAAAGTCCTGGAGGATTTGGAGGATAGGGAGGGAGATCAAGACCTCCTCTCTGAAGGAGACCTGCAAGGAGGAGATACCGGCCTAATGCTAGGTGACCGGCTCCAAATAGGCTCCAAGAAAATTGGAGCCGAAGCGGGTTCCATAACCACTAACACTTCCTGCGGCCCCGAGGACAATGGAGCCGAGGATGTGGTTGAAGATTTTGCTGTTTTCTCCGGTGGCTCCAATGATACTGATGGAGCCAGGGATCGCTTTTTAGCCTTGGAAGATTTAGCTTTTGATGGAGAAGACTTAAAGCTGGAAGCACTCTCCAAAACCTCCTCAAAGGAGGGTTTCAGAAGTCCCTTCAAAATCAATTTGTTCTTCCTTTCCTGAAGAACACGTGGGCTAAAAGCATGACAAAAACTACATGATTCCTGGAGGTGAATCGCTCCCAGACAGTACACACAAACAGAGTGTCCATCAGTGATGGACATCTTATAACTACCCTTTGTGCACTTCTTAAAGCCCGAGGGCTTATGCTCCTTAGTATCTTTAGACATAGTTACCACAAACACCGAGTAACTAACTCAAAAACTAGACCAACGGTAAAACAGCCACAAGCGTGGAAATAGGACAAACAAAAAGTACACCACAAAGACCTCTAACTAATGGTCCTAGACACAAGTACAAGGGGGAGGACTAATTCCTCTAATTTAAATGGTTTTAGCCCAAGGGAAAAAGTTAGCACACAAGGGAAGCAAGGGGACAGACTAGGTTCTCTAACTGAAATGGGCCTAGCCCATTGGAAACAGCTAGTGGGATACCACAAGAACACCCTATAACAAAAAACAACTTTTCCACAACACAGTCAAGAACTTATCTAGGCCTTAATTTCATGTTCAAGAGAATCTCAAAGTGGTGAACAAAATGACGTTGCTTTAGCAAAGCTCTCTGACCACTATGGATGGATGTAGTTCTTAATATTGAAAACTCAAAAAATGTAAACCTTTTTAATGCAGGGGGCAAGCCCTCCATACCCTCTGCTAATTATATATACCAACTCCAGAATTGCCCAACAGTGACGTAAGGGCAAATGTGCCTTTTCATTAATTTGAGTTTTCAATATTGTGAACCACTCCTTTCTGAATATACCAAACTTAACAAGAATGCTGACACATACAGAGAAAGAAATGTGGAAGCACTTACTCATAGACCCCATGCTGCACTAGAATCTCACACATGACATTCCAGTGAAAACAGTTATGTATTCTCTATATCTATAAAATACATACAGACAGTACTGGGAAACCCCTACAATTGCTCCAATATCTGTGTAAGGATGAAACATTGACCCACTGTTCCACAGCCAGGATAGAATCCATCTTGCTCATCCTGAATCAGGGAATCATCTACTATATTACAGGTTCATAACGTCATACGTGTTTACTAGGCTAATGACCACAAGGGCCTTTATAAGCCTAGCCATGCATCAGAAATCTCTGACAAGTTTTAATACCCTTGAAAAGCATAAGCAGGGATTTAGGAGATGAAACATTTACAAGAAGGGGTCTAGGCGATGAACCATTTACAGACTGCCTGTGTCCAGTAGAGACATAGGTGCCAAACTAGGGATGAATTTTCTGTTCCCCATCCAATTGTCCAAGTTGTAGTTCAATTCAGTTAGTGAGGAACTCTGTTTCACATTGATGGGGAGCCTGTTCCAGAGAAAAGGTGGTCTCTGGGATACATAACTGTCTGGCCAGCAGATCCTATTTATATCAGAGGCAAGGTTTAAGCCTTTAGAATGATTAATTCTGGTGCTGTTTGTTTTGCGGATATGCAGGAGGTCCATCAGAGTGGACTCTGGCAATACCTGGTATGCCAGGCATAGACCTCCCCCCAGCCTGTTTGAGACAGAATACAGGGATAGGGCTTTGAGGTGGTCTGTATATAACATGTTACTTATGCCCTGTATTGTTTTAGTGAGGAACCTCTGTGGACATTCCAATTATTGGACGTGTCTGGTTAGGTATATAGCAAAGGGGATATTGTGCTCAGTGATAAGTCTGATGAATGCCGAATACAGTGGAATAATAACTTCCTTGGCCCTAGATGCCATACCTTCACTTATAAGTTGCACAACATAGAATGATTTCCTCACTACTGCAGAAACATGATGGTCAAAGGCTACATTACTGTCTTATGTGTGTCCTCAAGTCCCTGACTACTGGGTCATCTCTTACATATGTGTTGTCAATATGATAGTTACCAGGGTGGATGAAGGATACTATCATGCATTTCTTGGCATTTAGTTTTCGTCCATGGCTCCGTTACAAGTTATTTGTCTCTGCTAACCCTTCCTGGAGAACATTAGTATCAGTGGGGGATTCTATGACTGTTCTTAATTTGCAATCATTTGCAGATTTGGTCAGCCAGAGGCCCTTGACATTGGCCTTGACTTCAGTGAAGTAAATGCCAAAAAGTAATGGTCCCAGGACCGATCCCTGAGGCACTTCACTTGTGACTTATCTCTTTGGAGAGATGGACTCTCCAATTCTAACTTCCTGTGTTCTGTCTGTGAGACAGCTGGCTATCCACTGGATGACATAAGGGTTTATACCTAACCTTCTGACTTTATCAACAATGCCCAAGTGGGGGTATTGTGTCAAATGTCTTGACCAGGTCAAGGTAGACAGTGTGAACCAGTTTACCCTCATCCATTGGTTTGGTGATCTTCTCAAGGATGTCCACCAGGTTGAGCAGGCATGACCTACCCTTGATGAAACCAAATTGTGGTTGGGTCCAGTGTTTGGAGACTTCCTATGTCATTATTGATCATTTACATTATAATTCTTTCCATAGCTTTGCATGGGAGACTAGTTAGACTTTTCGGTCTCTAGTTTCAAGGGTCTGCAGATGGCCCACCTTTGTGCATAGGGATGACAGTTGCTATTCTCCATTAGTGAGACATGAAGCCTGTTTGGAGGCTATGGTTAAATAGCAATTCCATAGTGCCTGAAAGGTCATGTTACATGCTATTTAGAAGACATTCTGGGATATTGTCTGGGTTTACTGATGCAGTGTTGTTGGTCTAAGAGAGAGCATTGAAAACCTGTTTCCTAGTGACAGTAGGGGGAGTTATATTTGATAGTATTTCCTGAGGGGAGGTTGAGTGGGAAAGAGGGCTAAAATTAGACCTGACTGTTTTCCACTAGGTTTGTTAGCTCAGTATAGATGGCTTCATTAACAATGAGCTCTGCACACAATTGTGTTTGAGTTTGCAGACAGCTAAAAAATGCCTTGTGGTTGTCCTTTACTTGGGAGGCCAAATTTACCTCAGATATAGCTTTGCTAGACTATTTGTCCTCTGTGTTGTTTATTTAATTTGATGTGTGCTTTTATCCTGCTAGGTGTTACACCTTCCAATTTTGCCATGATTTTCTTCCTTCTGCTATACAACCTATTGATGTTGTGATTCCAACAGGGCGCCTTGCTTTTTGAGTTAGTTCTGTACTTATTCCTGGTGAGTTCAGCTGCCTCTATGCAACTATTAAAATGATAGAACAGGGTTTCTGTGAACTGTTCCAGTAACCCTTTGAAATGTCAGGGCCCCATACAAGGAGACCAGGAACATAGAAACTGAATGGCCCAAAGATTGGATTTGTATATACTAAGTCCGAGATGCCATTTCTTGGAATATTCCCTTTTCTCCAAGGTATGGCAGTCTCAGAGGTGACATATATAAGTTTGGGAGGGAGTGCAGCCCACCCCAACCCCCTGAAAAAAGTATTAAGAAGACCAATTTTCAAGATTCACTTTTCTCTTGTGCTTTCAGTCTTTTTTTTCAGCTTTTTGGCAGTTGGTATTTCAAGTGCCAAAATTTCAGTATGGAGCCAACAGTTCCACATAGGCAGCAGTTTTCTCTGGGTTAATGGTTAAGCTCACTCTAAATAATTTCCTTCAAAAAAACAGCTATCTGCCCCAGTTCCATAACTACTTAGCTACCCTCTCACTCCCCACATTTATATTTCCCTAGCTCCACTTCTTGTCCACACACATTATCCCTTCTCTTCTATGTCACTACTTTAACTACATTCCATCCTTTCACTTTCTTCCATACTTCCCTCCTACCTCTTCAGTACATCCTCATTCCAGCCACAATTTCATCATACCCTCCTCTTCACCTCCTCCTCTTCAGTATACCCTCTTCTTAGGGTCTATATCCCTTCTAACAAATATTCTACATTCCAATTTACCTTACTGAACTCTCTACAAGACTTTCTTCCAACACCCAGCTTTCTACCTAAGCCCAGTTATGCTCTAATTATATCTCCATTTTAACCTGGTATATACCTTTATATCTCCTTTTCTCTTTGACTATTCAGTGGGAGATAGATTATATATATTATTCTTACAACACTATTATTATTATTATTATTATTATTATTATTATTATTATTGTAAAGCTAATCCCAGATTATCTCATCCTCTCTAAAAAACAGCTACTAGTTTTGCTAAATTAATCCTCATGTAAATGCATACCAGCTGTCTGTCATGTATGCCTCTGCAAATTTTTATAATGATTGTGAATTCATTAATTTGTAAATTTTGATGTTTACAGTTGTGGAGCTTTGTTTCCTTGGTATCAACTGAAAATGGTTTCCTGGCCCAGTCAGACTTTTCCGGTTAATAAATGTCAAATAAATAAATAACAGTGGGTTTGAAATTTTCCAGGTTATCACTTAATATTAGTAAATTAGCTTTAGAGTAGTTTCTGGACATTCTAAGAGGGCTCCAGATTTTATTTTCACTGAAAGGAGACCATTTTGTGGTCTGACCTTACCAGAGAAGGCATTACACTAGGGAGAGGAATTGAGATACCTCTATCGTAATAGCTTTCCTATACAGGCTAAGAATCAAGCTTCCCTTATAAGTAGAATAAACCTTCCTATTTCTAGTTTGGAAAAATAGATAACACTGTAAATACTGATTAAAGAATGCAGTTCTAAGCTGATAAGAGAAACACGCTTGACAATGATCACCGTATACTGAGTTTATCTGTCCAGTAATAGAGACATGTAACAAGGGAATGTAAGAAGAGCTGAAGCATGAGAAAGATCTTGTATTCCATGTACCTGACAACACAGTGAGCACATAACAGTGTTCAAGTAAATTAATATGGAAATAGTCTGGAAAAAGTTACATAGCTGATATGTATTTGACTACATATTTTTGGAATAATATTATTAAAAACTAGTAGGAGTAGGCTGTGCATTGATAAGAGTACATATATATATATATATATATATATATATATATATATATATATATATATATATATATATATGGTTCTATCTTACATAGTCGACAGTGCAGAACATGGACAACGCAATCGCGATCGCCAGAAGATCGAAAATGCAGAAGACTGATGGATGAAAACACCGACGCCGAGGATACCAACATGAGAAAAGGCTGTGTAAGTATGCGGTAGTGACGGATGTTAGGGTGCGAGTAAGGTAAGTGTGGATATTGACGGTCTGTGGGGATAGGGGTGGGTTAAGTGAGTTAGGGTTAGGGCACGGGTTAGGTAAGTGTGCGGTAGTGAAAGTCTTTGGGTTAGGGGCGGGTTAAGTGAGTTAGGGTTAGGGCGTGGGTTAGGTAAGTGTGCGGTAGTGAAAGTCTTTGGGTTAGGGGTGGGTTAAGTGAGTTAGGGTTAGGGCGCGGGTTAGCTGAGTGTGCGATAGTGACGGACCTTAGGGTTAGGGTTTGGGTTAGGGTTGTAGATAGTTGTGTATGTGAGGTTTAGTGTGGGTTTGTAAGGATTTTGGCATGCTTGTGTTGTGTGTGTGGTTTTTGGACAGGGGATGTGTTTTGTTTGTTGATTTTTGTTATTGTGGTGTGTGCAGCGTATGAGGTTTCGTGTTTGTGAACCGTCGGTTATTTCGTTGTCGGGCATGTGAGGTGTCATGTTTATGCACTGTCGATTATGTGGTGTCGACGATTGCGTTGTCGGTGTTCTGCACTGTCGACTATGTAAGGTAGAACCATATATATATATATATATATATATATATATATATATATATATTGGTTCTGTTTCCTGCTTGAAACTTCAGTGGTTTACGATCTCAGTACCTCCCTGAACATCTGACTGCTCCACTCATACCAGCTGATGGCAAGATGTCCAACTCTTTTATGATATTAATACATTCCTGTCTCTATTTCATCTACCAGTTTTGAAGACTAATTTTGTTTGCAACAACTGGGTGCTTAAGTCAAAAGAATTACATTAAAAATGTTGGTAAAATGTAAATGAAAGAACCACATACAAGAGGTGTCAGAAGAAAAATGGAAAGTAAAATGTCTACACAGCAACAGCAGCTCATAAACCTCAATAAACCTGAAGGAAAAGGAACCTCAGATGAAATATACCAGATGAAGAATTTTTATACATAAAGAAGCACAGAGACAGACATACAGAAGACATATTTTCAGGAAATTTACATTATAAGACAACTTTGGTTGATGTGATACAGGTATATATTCAGTAAGTGGCTGCTATGAATTCTCACCTGCATTATAAGACTCTGGGAAAAACATAAAGTGATATACAAGTACATAGTTTTGAGAAATACAAGACAAACAGCTCAAGTGTTTTACCCAAATGTGAATGGCTACATTTTAAAGTATTAGTGTCCTGCAGGGAAAAACAAGCAAAGAAAGAAAGAAAAGACAAGAAAAACATAAAGTTAAAGACATATATATGCTGAGGTAGCAAATTTACAAGATTTCATACAAAATGAACGGAGTGACACACCGTAAATTTCATTGATACAAGATAAATGTGTCTGCTACTTTAACAAAGAGTAGCAAAAATGTGTTAATACAGAAATATTATCCCATCTTATACCCAATAATGCCCAGTGCTTTTAAAATTTCTGGCTAGCTCTCATCTCCTTCCACAGTCCTGCCACAGCTAAATTGTTGAATTTCTACAGTGACCTAATTTTTTAAAGACATGGATATAATTCTACCAGCTTCTTCTGACACTTGTCTTCCATGAACATAGCATATCTTCTATATTCAGGGCTTCTTCAAAGTTTCCCTTCCATCTTCTAGCAATGTCCCAACTGCAGACCAGTATTTCTCCATGCCTGGTAAGAACAGCCTTGGAACTCAAGAGACACCTCATTGTTTGCCAGAAACTCACTGATGCAATTTAAAAGCTGCCATCCCTAACCTCACTGGACTTCTCCTATAACTGGGCCTTAATTTGGTGAATACAGTAGCTACTGCCTTCATGGCCTTTTGGTACAGTCTTTCAAACCCAAAGGTCCCTTCCACTAACATCATACAAAGTCTCTTTCTTTATTCAGACAGCTTCCTTCACCACTGATATATACCTGTAGGTCCTATACTTATCGTAATGACAAGCACCTTTGATCTTTCATAAGTCCTTATTATGTAGGTGTTTTACATGATTATATAGTGTCTAGCCACACAATACAGAGAGTATAATGGGTAGATTTTTCCATCTAATGCAATGAGGACCATACTGTTTCCCCAAGAGTAAATATGTAGTTACCCATCTAATTGTCAAGGCAGGACCTGAAAGAGGCAAATGCATTACATTGTTTTCCATACAAGGGGTATTTGATTCATAGGTGGGAGACTACATGGGTTAGGAACCTCCCCAAGAAAGTCATTTTATGTTGCAATGATAGTTGAGGTCTTTGGATTGAATTCTTTCAGCATTTCCAGTATACCTGAGGTGAAGGAGGTCTAGTTATACACAATGTTTCATAGTCTGTAAGATTAGGATGAGATCACCACATAGAAGGTGGAATAAGAAATGTGAAACAGTTTTCAGTCTGTCCAGGTAGGTAAGTTAACTTAGTCCTTTATTTTTTAGTTAGAAAATGTGCCCTTCACAAGTTGTTTGGAGAAGTACATTGCAAACAATGTGTGGTATTCTATGAATGGGTTGATAAGGAAAGGATAGAGATGGATTTTGACATTCGAGGAACTTTAAGATATACACATGGTAATAAAATGAGCATGGTAGGATTGTTTAATTGTAATTGATACATAATGATAGAAGGGGAGTTCATTGTCAACATAGGTACTTAGATTTCGAACAACTGCTGGTCTTAAGTGGGGTACAATTTATATAGGAATCAGTAAGGTAGACCTTCTTCCCATAGACAAATACACTATATTTGTTTGGTATGAGGCTTAAAACCATGGTCGGTAAATGTTAGTGTTGGTTCTGGCAAGCCCCTCTTGAAGGATATGAGTATCTGTGGAGGTGTGGATAATAGGACCTCTTTTACCATGATCAGTAAGCTGTGTTAGCCATATGCCTTTCACATCTGCTTTCGCATCATAGAAGCAGATGTCAAAGAGAAGGGACCCAAGACTGAGGCTTGCAGGACAGCAATAGTGCATGCATTTTATATGGACAATGTTGCAACCTCTTGGAGAGCCAGTTTGCACCCAAACAGGTAACATAACCGTTTACATTTAGACTAGTGAGTCTGTCAGTAATGCTAGTATGAGGAAAGCATGATGAATCATATTGGAGCTTTAGCGAAGTTAAGTTAGGCAGCATGGAGAAAAAGGCATGTGCTGATGAAATCTATTGCATTTTCCATGACAATAACCAGGTTAAGGAGCTAGGATGCACTTTTCACAAAGGTAATATGAATATGGGTGAGGTTTTACTGATGACTAATTGTGTTGTTTATGGCTGATCAAGATGTCTTCTGATTTTACAGATGATATTTGTAAGACAAATAGGATGATCGCTACCAGGGTCTGTGTTAGAGTTGTCCTTGTGGAGTGGCATCACAATGGCCATTCTCGAGGGACTATGTACATATCCCATGGAAGGACTAATCTAGAAAAAAGTTAACAGGGTCCAGCAAAGTTGTTTAATCAGAGCTTTTCCCACTGTCTCAGTTAGTGACATAATGGACATTATTCAGTAGGTCTTCATATCTTTGACCTCCCCAGAAATGTAAAATAAGTTCTACTAGTTGTGGAAATTGAATTTATCCTACAAAGAAGCATCAGTTGCTCAAAATCCTGTTATTTAATTTTGAAAAAACATGAAATAACCATATGTGCATATTAAAAAGCATAGATAAATGTGATTAATTAACATCAACAAACAGCAAACTTTTAACTAACATATTTACATTGATGGCAGTTGTTTAAATATGTAAACAACAAACTATGCACAGAATAACAATGTACTTTAAACATGAGTCAGACATGTTCTTTTTTGTTTCTTAGCTTTTTTTTGTTTTATATTTTTAAACACCTTTATTGAATTAACACTTGTGACATAGACAGACTTACATTTATATAAAAGTAATCAAACCATATTTTTCAACTTCATATTTACAAACATTATACATCACAGATAATTTATACATCCTATAATAATTACATTACATAAATTATTTATTTCCTACCTTCTCTTAAACCTCATTCCTCCTCCAAAACATTTTCTACATACATTGTTCCCACAGCTTCCATTTCTTTCTATGTAATTTACTCCTACCCTTTCCAAAGATCCCACTTCCTGTTCTCCTACCTCTGTTACAATATTCACTACTTCAAGTATGGTTTGCTTTAGATTTTGGTTTCCATTTTCTAGTAATTGCTTTTTTGGCAGCTACCAGAATTAAACTTAACTAGGCCTTACTGTGTCTAGGCAATTGAGATCCTGCATCCCAGCTCAAAAAAATAATTTCTTTATAGTTGCACTCATTGTCTCACCCAGTATTCCTGACAGAGTATTCTGTAGGGAAATTTTAAACTCTGCCAACTCATTAGGCTCCCAAACCATATGTTCTCAGTTACCTCTTTCTTTTCCATCACTCATCCAACATTTCTCATCTAACTGGGGAAAATTCTTTGGAGTGTGCTTGGGGCATAAATGTATCTATGCAAACACTTCCAGACAAAAATCCTAAATTCTCTATGCTTTGTTGCATATTTCAGAGCAATACATATTTCTTCCCATTGTTTCTTTGTAAATTACATATCTAATTTCTCTTCCCAATTTTTTCTGACCTCTTCTGATTGATTCCCATAGTTATCATGCAATATTTTTATCAACCAGAGAAGCTCAGGACAGTAGATTTTATTTGAAAGGGGAAAAAGGCAAGAATCAAGTGGGATAAGTTGATCCTCCCAATAGAACAAGGAGGTTCAGGATTACCTGATTTGAATGGATGTTTTAGAGCTACACAGTTATGGCTCTTATACATAATACAAGCAGAATGCTACAATTTAAAGTGGAAAGGGATGATGACGAAGCAGAGGGCAATTCAAGAAATAAAGAAAGAATGAGGTTTTGGATGCAGATCTTTAAAGAGAATAACAACAGTCATGCAGAACATTATATTCATAAAGTAGCAGAAAATTACTACTAATTATCCATTTTTATTAGCAATTTCTGTTCTAGATTGAATTAAAAACTCAACCACTGCAGGTTCATAGGTTCATAGGATGATACTAGGCTTTTGGCCTGGAGGCCCTTATAAGCCTAGCCAAGAATTTTGCCCATGTTCCCTCAAATTCAGCACCTGTTTCCCCCTGTCCAACAGGGACACAGGTGAGATTCCCACGAGTATATTTTCTGTTTCCCATTCAGTTGTCCAGGTTCCTCTAAAAGAGGGCTAGAAAGGTACTCTGATTGACATGGAGAGGGAGTCTATTCCACAGACAAGGGAGTCTTTGGGAAACAAATCTATCCTGCCAACCATACCTCCCAACCATTCTGAATTATTTGGTTTTTACCAAGTTTTGGGGTCTAAATGAAGGGGTGCCACGATTCTCGAGTGGTACCCCTTCATTTCCGATTTCTTCTTTTTTTTCCTTTAATTTTCAAAAATCCCTGCTGTTAGAGCTGATGTCATCATGTGCATGATGACGTCAGCTCTGTCAGGGCTACCAGCCTGTCAGAACTGAGCTCAAGGAGCTCACATTGTGCACACATTTCCGGTCACTGAAATGCAAGCAGGATTATTGGCAAACAGCAGCACTCTTTTGTAATGGATCATTATTTTCATTGGGGAACATGAATTATCGGCAAAGGGCAGTCCGGCCAGAAATAAGGAGGACTCGGCAGGTAAGGAATATGTGTGTGTGTGTGTGTGTGTGTGTGTGTGTGTGTGTGTGTGTGTGTGTGTGTGTGTGTGAGATCTCTCCCTTTCTTTCTATCAGTATTATTCACTACGTTGAATCTACAGATCATCACATAGTGAACAGCTTGTAAACTTCATTGAGAATATTCATTGACGATTGTTGAAGATGCCAAAAGAAGGAAGATTATATGTGTGTGGGCAAGGTAAATTTGGGTTTAGGGCATTTCAACATTAAGAGCTGGGTGCATTTGTGTGAGTGTTTGCAGATTACAGTTTGAGTAAAGTCTAGGTAAGGGAATAGCTTTAGCATTCAGCCTGGATGTATTGTATAATGGTACTTTTACAGAAAGGGTTTTTGTAAGGTAAGGTGTAGGTTTGGAGTTAGGGGAGCTGCAGGTTTAGGGTTAGCACACATTAGTAAGCTAGTGAAGGGGAATGCACAAAGTAAGCCTGAATCTGCAGTAGGGTTTTGGTTAGCAGATCAAAGAAGAAAACTGCCTGCTGATACTCTGAGATGTCAATCTTGATTACAACACCCTCCTTCATGTAAAAAAAACAGTATTTTCAACTGAACCTCTCCCTACATCATGACTACCACCTGTTGCTCCTCCTGAGCCCTTTCCTCTATAATTGGCAGCAAGTGGTACCACTTCAAGACATATGTGTATCTGTATATACTAGGGATCAGCACATATGATACATCTGTACAACACAACCATTTAATACACCTGGTGGCTAGAGGTATTCAGGCTCAAACCCTGTACCTTGGGTACAGGGTAAAAAGAGCCTAAAGTCCCTAGCCACCACCACTTGTGAGCTTTGTCCAGATTTTTTGTGCTAAGAGGTTGAGAGCTATGGTGAGTGAGAAGTGAGAAGTGAATTTGTATTCCCCCATTATTGGTTTTGTCCAGAATTTTTGTGCTAAGAGGTTGAGAGTTATAATGAGAAGTGAGAACTGAATTCACTAAATGATAGCCATTAAGTTTCAGTCTTCCTGTTTTTCAGGAAACTGCTGATTTGGCATAGTGGTATGTTGCTCTGTCTGTAGTGCATAGGGTCTTGTGTTCAAGACTTGCTAGTGAAATGCATGTTGGAAACACATTTTATTCTAGCAACATTTCAAAATTATACAAGCAATGTTTAAAATGTGTCCCTGTTTTTGACCTTTTGTCCCCCCTCAAAAAAAAAAACTGAAATTGAAAATAAGTGTGAGAAGCTGTGCAAGATGCCTATGGTTTACACTACTGTCATTCTATTTATAGTGTGCGCGTGGAAGTAGACTTCTATGATGGAAATGTTCTGAATTGGGCAGTTTTGTCATTATTGGTTCACACATTTTGTTTCATTACCTACAGTACAGCCTACTGGAAAAATGTTCAAACAATAAATTTAAAATGCACTCTGTCTAACAAGTGTGCTGTATTATACAAGGAATATAACTTAATAAAGTCAGGAAGATGTATCACAGAAAAGAGCACATGTATGTTTCTTATTTTGTGTGCAAGGGGCAAATGATTTGAAAACAGCCCAAAGGTAATCTTTATCCACCACTGGCCAGATGCATTTTCTTTGGATGTGGTGTGGGTTTCAATGCTGTTTCAATGAATGTGAGTTTCAAGGGCAGAGATGTTTTAATGCCAACTCTGTTTTCATTGTGAGACAGTATTGCTTTGTTTAGCAGATGTCTGTTAGTGTTTGTGCATTGTTGTGCTGCAAAATGTAAAAATAAAATCCAAATAATTAATGTAGAAATAAAGCAGTGTGTACACATTAGTATTTATGGTAAATGGGGTGAAATAGCCAGATAATGGGACATTGGAATGGCTGCAGGAGGACTCTGGTGCCATATTTTGGTTGTGTGTTCTTCAGTTTGTGTTTGAAAGTTGATATCCCACAATTCCACTGGAGTGGGTGGGGTTACGTAATTATGTATGCAAATTGTATGTTAATCAGTGAACAGATTTGTACCTATTTTTCATGGGCCTTGTCCAGATTTTTGATGTTTCCAGGTTGAGAGGTATGCCGCCAACAAGTTATTTTATGTCGCAGACCAAGTTAAGGCCTTCCGTGTGGGTTACATGAGTGAAGTTTGTCTTACATTTAGGATTCCCCTATCCCTTTCTCTTTGTCTATACTCTGATATCAATCCCTGGTGAGGAAAGTAATCAGTAGCCTGCAATCCAAATGCCTTCTTGACCACTTCCTATTCTATCACCTATCCTTTTCTAATTATTTGCTCCTTGGTTCCTTTGACAGCTTCCATCAATAAATGCCAGCCCCTTCTTGTCTGTTCTCTGTAACCCTAATTGCAGTCATCCCTATTAGAAGAATCTCCTTTCTCCATTCCACCCATATTGGTTTAGTTCTTAGTATACGCTCCTTTATGAATATAATGTTCTGTATGACTGTTGTTATTCTCTTTAAAGATCTGCATCCAAAAGCCCATTCTTTCCTTATTTATTGAATTACCCCCACTCTTTATCATCATCCCTTTCCACTTTGAATTGTAGAATTCTGCTTGTGTTATGTATAAGAGCCACAACTGTGTAGCTCTAAAACATCCCTTCAAATCAGGTAATCCTGAACCTCCTTATTCTTTTGGGAGAATCAGCTTATCCCACTTGACTCTTGCCTTTTCTTCTCTTGAATAAAATCCTTCAACTCTTTATTAATTATTGTCTAGAACTTCTCCTCTGGTTAATAAAAATATGCCTGACCTGTGTATAAAACTAAAGGGAGTAAAAATATTTTACTGCTTGTATCTTGCGATCCATATCCATAGGCGAAAGCTTCCAGTTTCTAAGTTTTTGTAGTATCTTTTCTTTAGTCTCTTTCCAGATATCCTTAGCTGTCATAACCAAATACTTTTTAATCCATACTCCTAAGTACTTCATTTTTATCCCCTATAAGTATGGGTATTGCTGGACCAATTCATGTGTTAGTATATAGCTTATAACTATAGACTTTATTTTATTTTCATTAATTTTATATCCTTAAAAAAAACAACTCTCCCAGAATATTCCACAGCACTGAGATGTCCTTTTCATTTTCTGGTTCCATCAGGTAGAAAATAACATCATCTGGAAATAAAGCCACCTTTTCTTGAACACCATACCAATTATATCCTTGAGTTTCTGAATCTCTTATTTCTTTGTTAATGGTTTTAAATACAACGCAAATAACAAAGGTGATAAAGCACACTAATGCTTGGTTCCTCTGTTGAGACAAAACTTAGAGTTGACCCCTCCCACTTAGATTTTTATCTCTGATCCCTCATCTATACCTTTAATTTACTTTATTATTGTATCAGGAAATGCAAATGCTTCCATCTCAGCTGAGTCAGGCATATTCTTGATACAAACAATGCATAATATCAACTTCAGATTTTTAAGGTGCATTAGAAATTAAGCCCAGTGTCAGTATTCTGAAAGAATATGAAAAAAGACTCACCAAGCTAGTCTCCAGTTATAATATTATTTCTTACATTTGTACATGAGATTGTAAGCATTTGTATATTTTAAAGCAACTGCAGCAAATTTAGAAAAACTTTACTTCATGGGAAGTCTACTACTTTGCAAGGCAATATTTACGAATACAGTTACAGCAACTGGCAAGATTAAGTTGCATTACTAGAAAACATTATAATTCAAAATAGCATCGTCGTAATAACGTCCGATTAATAATGTTGTGAGACAGAAGCCTTTTAATAATCATTTGCCATACATTATGTGGAAGGGGACAATGCTAGAATACTAGAATGATGTGTGCATTGGGGTATTTTTTATTGAGAACAGGTAGCAGATGTGCTAAGGAAAACGGAATTTTTGCAGGAAGACAGGTACACACTATGATAAATCATAAACTCAGTGTAAAGTTGCTTTAAAGGTTATTATACCAATAGTGTTTTTCATTAATTTTTATACATACTACCCTTACTAATTTCAGGTGGTGTTTATTCCAGTAGGTGGAATAAAACATTTTTTTATCATAAAATAGCAACTTGTAGGCTGATGATACAGTTTTCAGGTAGGAAGTAGCTTTTATTTAAAATGAAGTTGAATAGCTATGTGAAAGAAATGAATCCTACAGAAGTTTAATATGACAAAAATTACCAGAAGATACTAATATATGCAATACAGCCCTTAGGTAGGAATAGTAAAAATTGATTTCAGAAGAAGTAACTCATATCAAGTGAACAATTAAAATGATAGGATTTTCAGTGATTGGATGGACATAATATATCATATCCTGTAGGCTGACACTTTTTAGAAGAATTTGAAATTATTTTACCAAATTATAAAGTAAGGAATGAATATTTCATCTAAAAATGCTATTCAAGGATAAAAAGGGCAATGATGTGGGATTAATGTCATTTGGGAATAAGCATGTATACCATAGAACACACCAAGCCAGATGGCACATGTAGTTATCTTTTAATATCATTTCAACCTAAAAGAGTTTAGAAGACCTTGAAATTTGGTAATGGCAGTAGATATTTGCTGTCATGTGATTTGTATCCTACACTTACAGCTTGTCCTGTATTCCAGTAAAATCCACATAGTGGTATTTAGCATTACCAGAATATTCAGTATATAAACTTCAACCTGTGTTAGTAAAAATAAATACAGAGACTGAAAGTGTCATACATAGCCAGATGGCAATACTTCTACAGTGTTAGATATCAGTATCTTATTCCCATTCCCAACAAGCATTATGAGTGCATTTGGGGTGGGATTCCCTTGAAAGCCTTACAAATTTCACACGGGAATAGTTTCTTGGCTAAGCTATATTGGTTACTGTTGTAAAGTATGTAGTCAGGAGCTGCAGTACTTGGATCTACTCCATTATATGCAAATTATCTATATGTAAAACCTGTTGGCTATCAGGGGCATGGTCTCTTTTAAATCACAACACTGTTATTAAACAAAGCTCACTGATATCATTAACCAAAAACTCCCGAACTGTAGGTTAAACTCAACACTAAGCAAGAATTATACACTATTGACCTGGGTATGGGTCTACATCATCAACATCCGGAAGTTTGTTTCACTCTGAACTGAGAATAGCCTTTGGTCTAGTTCTGCAGACTTTTTTCCTCACCACTCTCCCTGGACTTCAGATCTTGCCACTGCTTATGAATTATACTACACACACACACACACACACACACACACACACACACACACACACACACACACACACACACACACACACACACACAAACACACACACACACACACACACACACACAAACCTGATATTACACATATACACACTTATACAAAATAATTTCTAAGGCAGGATGGTGATAATCTGAATTATTATAGCCTTCTTTTCTCACTTGAGGTGGCAGAGTGCCTCCATCTCAGATTACCTGACTAAAGAACTCTCAGTTACTGTTTTACCCTTGATAACAAGCCAAACAATTATAAATAAAAATAGCTGTGTTTATGAGGGCAGTCTAGTCAATTTGAGGTGGGAACAAGCAGCTTGCAATCATTTATCATTAAATACCTCACTGACAAGTCTTATTGATTAATACTTAAATAAACTGATGATCAGTTACAAGCTTTTTTAGAAAAGAATAAATAAAAATATTTACTTAAGAATGACCTAAGCAGTGCAGTTAACAATTAAATTTATAGAAAAATGTAAACTTACATAGAGAAGGCAGAAATGAATCACTCTGAAGAAACAGATTACAAGAAAGGAAATAATCTTCTAATACTTGTAAATATTAGAACATGCTAGCTTTTCAGCACTGTGACTAAACTGTTTATATGTTTATATGTTTATATTTTTAGTACTCACACTTTCTTGTGTGACAAGTATAATTTGTTCTGTATACCGGCATTTCAGTTTGTACTCTATTTTATCTTATGTATAATGTTTCTTTTTACTTTTTATTGCTTTAGAAGTTATTGGAGCTTTTCTCCTCGGGTATCCATTGAAAATGTTTGTTTTATAACTCAGCTGGACCAACCCGGTTAACAAATGTGAAATAAATAAATCTAGAGCTAAACCTTTTCTTAGCTATCTTTTAACTTAATGAGTTACTGAGTCCTAAGCTATACTGGCTGGATTTTCAGAATATATAACAGACAGAGACATTAGTGCAGAAAGCAAACTCATAGGCCTGTGCACCACAATGATCGGGGATTTTTTTTATGACTGGTCAGCTATATAGATTATACTTACTCCACACAGACAGTACAGATGTAATTAAGCAGAGTTTCATATTTACCTTCTAATAAGTTGGTTTTTCAGCTTTTGGACAGCTACTCCTTGCAGAATTTAATAATTACAGAGTAGAGCACAATTTCTGTTTCTGTTTTACATTAGTGCTTTACATTTCACCTATTGTGTGCAATTGCTGAATTTCCCAGTAGAAGGCAGTTAGAAACTTCATATATATTTATGTATAGAAAATGGTCACAAATTCTCACACCTCTTCTTGCCTCATATTACAATTCAATCGCATATTTTAGTTTACCACCTGTAGGCTTTATAAGGCTTAAGTGAAGTTAACAGATCTGTCACAATCTGATTCAGAAACAATGGAAGATTTATTCTCAAACATCACAAGTGTTATTATGACAGAAATTGCCTTTTATTTACACTTAATTACAATTTGCAAATGTTATTTCATACATGACGTTTAAGGAAACAGCACATAATCTCTCTTTCTCACACACAGATACACACACACACACACACACTCACACACACACACACACACACACACACACACACACACACACACACACACACACACACACACACACACACAGATACATAGATAAATACACAGATAGATACACAGATAGATAATCATAGGATCATAGGAAGTTACTAGGCTATTGGCCCTGATGCCCTTATAAGCCTAGCCAAGAGTTTAGCCCATATTTAGACAAGTCAGTACCTGATGCCCCTGTCCAGCAGGGACACAGGTGGAATCCCAGATGTGTATTTTCTGTTTCCCATCCAGTTATCCAGGTTGTACTTAAAAGAGAGTAAAGAGGTACTCTGCTTGATATGGAGAGGGAGTCTATTCCACAAATGGGGGAGTCTCTGAGACACAAATCTGTCCCACCAACAAGTCCTGTTGATGTCACAGACCAGGTTGAGGCCATGTGTGTGGATTACTTGAGTGGAGCTTGACTTGGGGATATGCGACATTCCCATCAAGGTGGTGCCTAAGATCACCTTGTATACCAGACAGAGGTCACCTCTGAGGAGTCTGTATGAAACTGAGTAGAGGGATAGGGCTTTTAGCCTATCTGTGTATAGTAGACATTTGAGGCCCTGGATTCTCCTGGTGAGGAACCTCTGTGGTGTCTCCAGCTGCTGCATGTTCTTTGTGAGGTACATGCTGAAAGTGGTGTTGTACTCAGTAATGGGCAAGGGAAGACTACAGGGATGTTATGATCTCCTTGTCCCTGGATGAGATACCCTTACTTATAAGATGGGCCATGTAGAAGGCAACTTGGTGGTCAAAAGTCAGGTTGGTATAAACCTGGGTGCCCAAATCCCTCATGAATGATTGTGAGCTTAAGACATTGTTATTAATGTGATAAGGGGATGATGATGCATTTTTTGGTATTTAGTTTGAGGCCATATTTCTGGCACCAGTCATTTGTCTGGGTGAGACTCTCTTGGAGGATGTCCACATCACTAAGAGAATTGATGACAGCACCAAGCTTGCAGTCATCTGCAGACTTGGTCAGCCATAGCCCACTGGTTTTGGCCTGCACCTCAGAAAAGTATATCCCAAATATAAGAGGCCACAAGACCAAACCCTGGGGTATGACACTTGTTATGGGTCTACTGCTTGAGGTGGCTTCCCCTGTTTTGACTAGGTGGGTTCTATCAGTGAGCCAGTTTGCTAACCATCTGGTAACATATGGATTGATGCCTAGGTTGAGAAAGTTTGTCTATTATGCCCAAGTGGGGAATAGTGTCGAAGGCTTTGGTCAGGTTAACGTAGACTGTGTGCACCGTCTCCCCCTCTTCCATGGCTTTGGTGACTGTCTCAAAGAAGTCGATCTAATTTAACAGACATGATCTTCCCTTGATGAAGTCAAACTGTGTGGGGTTGAGTGTTTGAGGTTGCCAATGTCCTTGTTAATGAGGTCCTTGATAATCTGTTCTATGGCCTTGCAGATCCAACTAGTTAGGCTGATGGGTCTATAATTTTCTGCATTGGCGGATGCTCCACCTTTGTGCAAAGGGAAGACAGTGGCTGTCCTCCACTCAGCTGGGATGAAGCTGGTACTCAAGCTTTGGTTGAATAGGGCACCTAATGGTGCTGCATGTTCCTGTGCCTGAGTTCAAGTAGGATGCAGCCTGGGATAATATCGGGTCCCATGGAGGCTGTACTTTTTGCCATTGAGAGAGCAGTGATGACCTGTTCCCTAGATATAAGGGGAAGGGGGCAGGTACTGGTGATGTCCTGATTTACTGCTGGGGGTGGGACAGAGGGGTGAAGTTTTCACTGAATCTATCATCCAGTAAGTTTGCTTTATCTATGCCATTTGTATATGTGGTGTCTTTGACCACCAGTTCTGAACAGATCTGGGTGCTTCCTTTGAGGATGCGGACATATGTGAAGAAAGACTTATGATCATCTCTAGTAGATGTGGCCAATTTGGACTTGAAGTTTGCTTTGGAAGATTTCCCTAGTCCTCTTATTTGCTTGTTTAGGCCAAGGAGACATTGCTTCCAATTGGGCAGCTGCTCCTTCTTGGTCTTGGACAGCAATTGTTTTCCTATTGTTATAGTTTATTTATTGCAGATGTCCACCAGTCAGGTTTACTCTTCCTTCCAGAGGATGATTTAATCCTGTATAGTATTCCTGATTTCATGCATCTATATAAATGGTCATATAGTGCTTTGGTGTAGTTTTGGATATTGGTGCCAGTTCCTACAGAGGGAGAGGGGGCTGTGAAGCTGTTTGTACCACACCTCAGGAGGCTGTAATCAGGATGATCCTGTAGGGATGCTGCAGTGGTTACTCATATACTCATGCCAGTTAATACCAAGTCCAAGATATTATCACCATCATGAAAATAAATTAAGAATATTTAGCACACAAATTGACTTAATACAGAGACTGATGAACCATCTCAAAGTAACAAAATTATTCTACTCAATGAAAATAATTACACAGTTAAAAAATTAGGATTTTTAATAGCTTCAGCTGATTACATTGACAGGTCAACAAATGAACTGGAGATATGATTAAGGAAAGTACATCAATGTTTACTGTGGTTGATTTTTCTGGAAAGCAATGGCAAAATGATTAAGCATGAAGCATCCACATGAAACAAGTGATTTGTTACTGTTCTGTTCAGTTAGGATATGTTCAAACACAAGAGGGTCAGAAGTTCAACAGCATTAATTACAAGAATGCTAGTCTCCAATAAACCTAAATGGCCACAAACAAGAAATAAGCTATACCATGTTGAACATCAAGGCAAAATGGATCTATAGTGTGACTGAACATAATCATAGGAAAGGACTAGACAGGTATTGTCATCTATTAACCAAAGTTTTCAACATCCTAGACAGGTTTGGATAAGCATGTTTTTAAATAAATATGATACCATGGCATGTTTTTACTGACCCTCTGGATTCTTGGATGTGATGGAATAATAGTGCACACTGCATATTTACAGTGTACAGCAGACTGTTACCCTCTGTCCCTATAAATTGTCAAATAGATAGCTGTTTAGATTTTTAGGGCTCCCAATATAGTAGACATTCTTCTCTGAGTGACACAATTGTGATTAGGAGATTGTTAATGATTATTTGTCCAAAACATGTGTTTTATGCCAGGGCCAAGCCTATCCTCTCTACATGGGTACTGCACACCCACACCTCATGCCATGCCACTTTATATAGTTACCCCTGAGGTCCCCACTACTCAGAGAAAATTACAATATTTTTTCTCACAAAAAAACAAAAATGCAAACATTTCATTTTTCCTTTTGTCAGCAAAATCAAAGAAGACCTTGTATTTTTTAAACACGGAGCTTGAGTATTTTAAGCCAAGAATTTTTGTTTCACCCTAAGAAACAACATCCATACTAATCAAGTAAATGCTGGATATTATATACAGAACAGCATTTTACTAAATCACACAACAACCTGCTGTCACCTCAGAGGAAAAAAAGGAAGTCTTCTTAGATATTAAACAGATAAATAAAACTAAGCAGTTAGTTTAACATTAAATAAGTACAATCGTCCATGCACGCAAGTGCACACACACACACACACACACACACACACACACACACACACACACACACACACACACACACACGTGCATGTATGTACCTGTATATCATATAAAGTAAAACACTTATTTATTACAAGTTCATTAAATTTGCTGAAATTAGAAGAAAGGATTCTGCCACACTGGGTTTTGGATTCTTAGATATTAAACAGATACATAAATCTAAGCAGTTAATTTACATTAAATAAGTAAAATCATCCATGTACGCATGTGCACACACACACACACACACACACACACACACACACACACACACACACACACACACACACACACACACACACGTGCGTGCATGTACCTGTATATCATATAAAGTAATGCTATCTTGTCTTTGAGCAGAATTTGGTACACCAAAATGTATATGCACCAACTTATTTATTACAAGTTCATTACATTTGCTGAAATTAGAAGAAATAATTCTGCCACACTGAGTTTCAGATTTATTTTGGCCTCAGAAGCTTTATTCCATTAGAAAGTGTGAATCAGAAACTGCAGCAGAAAATTTAATATTAAACACTGATAACCTATTAACTACACCTAACTTCATTTCAAACAGTTTTTTTTTTCAGTGAAAACTGGCTAGTCAGATTTATTTACAAGGCTATAGGCATAAATGCCCCCTCCCCAATCTACTTACATCATATAACCAACTCAAAGGCTGTGGGGGACATCATCACAACACTCTTTGCCTTTAACGCTATCTTGTCTTTGAGCAGAATTTGGTACACCAAAATGTACATGCACCAAATTTGTCCAAATAAACCTCATTTAATTTGTTGTTGGTATACCAACCCACTCCAGCTAAATCACAGCCCTTATCATGATGCCCATTTAGTCTCAATTCAAAATGCACATGGCATTGTGACATATTTCTCCGTCTCTAAGTTAGTTGGTATTTTCTTTTTCAAACTGGACAGCCTCTTAAATAGCTGTTACGTTCTCTTCCTGTATACTTTTGGTTTGAGCCCAAAATAATAATAAGTAGAACCAGTACACGCACTCAAATCATAATTAAATAAATGAGAATAATAAGTCATCCAGTGCCTAGGCATAAAACACTTCCATATGCATCCAAGTAAATGAACAGAATAAAATGTTCAGAGCACAGGCATGCTCATACATCTCAACTGTTCAGATTTTCGCAGAATGTCCTGACTTTTGGCACATTTTTTGGTGTGTCCTCATACATTTTGTGGTTTTCTGGCAAATTTCTGAGATATGAAATCATTAAATATTGACACATATTTGAGTTTCAGACTTTATATACTTCAGAAAATGTATGCTATCAAAAAGCCTGTTATTCCAGCAGCTTTCTAAGTTTATAAGAGCAAATGTCCCTATTTTTGGGCATTTGTCCTCCATTATTTAGGGTTTGTCAAGATTTCTTGCATTAAGAGGTTGAGAGGTATGGCTGTATTTTCATGCCGTATCTGTTGTAGAAAATTTCTACTAGACCAAATAGATCCCACTAAAGATTAACAGTATACGACTAATGTCAAGATGGTATTCAATGTACTGTGGTCCCAAACCTTCAGAAAGTGTAACATATAATACTTAAAAAGTGAAAAAGCAGACCTTGGTGTGCTAAAAGAAGGATCCCCAAATGTTCTTTGCGAAACAATTACCAATACTACAACTGGTAATGTGGCCATGAAAATAATTTTTCATCATTCATAGACTTGTATTACACAAAATCTTACATATATATATATATATATATATATA